>NW_027116659.1:891323-939156 GCF_000696795.3 Halyomorpha halys | reverse complement strand
TGCCTGAGGATATACTCCTAATAAATCTGCTCTGTCAATTATAACTATCATAAAGAAAAAGTTAACGATCTTAGAAATAAAAAAAGCAGAAAGTCTCCCATTGCCGATGTACCATAAAGAACAGGACGCAATAGATGGAAAAATAAGATTGAAGATATCTTCAAGATTGAAGAATGAGACTGAATGGTCAGTTTGGACATCGGCTTCCTATTTACGAGTCCACCTGCAGAAGATGCTGTTATGGTCCTCGGAAGTCAGCGGCTGGCCCAAGAACTATTCCATAATGTCGGCCATCTCTTTCGTCATGTCACTTCCTTTTCCAGGAAGAAGAAATATATCGGTGACCGGGAGGAGTGGTGATGGCTTCTTCGCTCCCCATTTATGGTCATCTTCTGGTCAGTCTCCTAAGATATGACCTTAGAAAAGCATCCTTGGAATAAAGACGAAGAAAGTTCTCGGCCCGAAAGGCAGTAAATCGACCAGCCTCAGGTTACACCCAGAACATAATGTGTAAACCAAATGCTAATTCTTTTCTTCAAAGTATAAATTTAAATAGTATCCAAGTAGGAAAAGAAAATTTTCTAGATGTAATTGATATCTAACAAAACATTCATTCAGTTTTTCATGGAAACTAAGAATGATTTCCCCCCTCCTCCCTCAAAATGCTATCATCATTACCACCAAATATTAAGAAATGTTTTTTTAAAATATTTATTTATTGCTATTTACAACTGTGCATTATAATACATTTAGTAAATCTGATCTAAGTTAAATTGGAGTATTACAGGCGTGTAGAGAAACTATCCATTGGTAGCACTGTAATGACATTTTACATTAGCTGGTCTCGTGGCCATCTTCTTTTCAGGCACCTCGGAGGATTGTCAGGAATGGAAGAGGATGCAAGGTTAGAAACTAGGGGGTTTGAGTGGTTAGGGAGTTTATAACCATGTTATAAATGTATTATGTACCATTCTTCGAAGGCTGTGATACAATTAATGGGTTATTATTAACAGCGAGCACACATGTGTCAGTGTCCGATAGTGTTAGGAATTAAAATTTATTTTCACCGATTATAATAAGATTGGTCATACCCATAATCAAGATTACTTTTGAAAGTGACAATCCCTATTTGTTCAGGCATGCTTCATGCTTCAAGAAGCATTTGTGGATGAGGAAATATTCTGATATTATATCTTCTATATTTTTTCCTAAACAAACGTAGCAGTAATCCGTCGTAGTTTTAATTATATGATACCTTTTTGAAATGTTTTTCTCTCTCTCAAAATAGAAATCTAAAATGTTCGGATGGAAATTGACTATTTTTTTTGACCGGGGTTTGGTTTTAAAACAATAGGATTCCTGTCTTAATTGGCTTTAGCAATTAACAAAAAATTAGAAAGTTAAATCATAAATAAACTTGTAATAAAGAATATATAACATAAAGAATTGTATAAAGTTATTTATTTAATTTTTTTTTTTCCAATTCCATCAAAATGTAACATCTGTATTCTATCCTGTGTAATAGCAATTATCTGTTTTTGCCTAAAAATTGACCTAACTGCTAATTAGGGAGCTGTTTATCCATAAACAAAGAACGCATCTCCTAATGTATAGGTCATGGGGAAATGATGTTCCAGTAGAGGAAAAAAAAGAAAAGAAAAAACCCTAAATGGAGTAAGAAGCAACGTTTCGAGAAAGAAAAAATAGTTCACGATTCGGTCAGTTTAGTCCGAAGCAGGGGTATATTAAAAGGGATGGAGGCCTAATCATGGGAACGGTCTAATGGATTAATCCAGTTTTTTCCCGGATTTTACCGAGTGGCGGCCAAGAGCCTTGTTTGGTCTCTCAGCCTTTCTTTTCATCCTCGGCCAGTTTTTTCTCCGGCTCTGAGCACGTATGGCTAATTGGTCATGTAGGAGATGTGTACATCTAGTTCACTACAGCCACAGGAATGTCGGTAATTGTAACTTCTTGGGAGAGCTAGTATCAGTAATTTATTATTGATCGATAAAATATAATTTACTGCTGACAAATTTAAATTAACGATTGTTTCAGAAAAATCAAACTGAATTATTTGGTAGCCTCGTATGAGAATGAAATGTTTGGTAAATAACACTCTTAAATATGTATATAAACATTAATTGATCTTTCTTGTTAATTATTTTTAGTTTTTCCTTTTTAATTGTATTTTATTAAAAATCTTTTATCTTTTGATTTGATATGAGAATGAAATATGAGAAAACAAAATTAATTTATGGTCTTGATGATACTATATTTTTTATATTTCTAATATTCATTAACAATAGTTTATATTTATATAAATTTTAATTACTCTTTCTTGTTAATTATCTTTTTTTTATAAGATATCAGTCACCTTAAGGTTCATAATTTATGTCATATTAGATGGTTTTATTTTATTTGATTCCTTTTTATTTATTTATTTTTTAAGATAAAGTAAACTAAATTATTTTATGGTCTAGTGTGAGAGTAACATTTTTTGATAATTCTATTATTTATTTAACAATAGTTAATAAGTATATAGTGAGAGTGGATAGCTTGGTTGTAAGGCACTGTGCTCCAAACTCCAAGGCCCCGGGTTCGAAGCCGGCTGTGGCAGATAATTATTGTCTCACTGTAGCCGTGAGTCAGCCCTGTGGCTTCCAGAGCATAAAAAAT
The DNA here is from genome assembly GCF_000696795.3 of Halyomorpha halys. Lineage (NCBI taxonomy): Eukaryota > Metazoa > Arthropoda > Insecta > Hemiptera > Pentatomidae > Halyomorpha > Halyomorpha halys. Next base: position 936,480 of record NW_027116659.1, on the reverse strand, counting down.
TGGCGATTGAGCGTAATTCCCACCATATATCCACTACATCCCACAAACTAGTAACAGTACTTCCTTACAACGTATTGCACCCCTGACTCTTAATGGGTTGTAGTAGCACAGGTTTTTTTAATAATATGTATATAAACTTTAATTACTCTAATTATCTTAAGTTTATTTTTGCTTCAATTTTTTATTTTATTAGAAATTATTTAGCTTGTGGTTTATGATTCATGATATGATAGATGGTTTTATTTTTTTAAGAAAAATTAAACTGAATTATTTTATGGTTGCGTGTAAGGGTAAAATGTTTTGAAGATTATAGTAGTTATATTGATTGGATGTTTACTAATTATTATTGTCTCATTTTTGTTTATAATTTATTATGATTAGAGCTATTTTATTATTAAATTATTTTAAATTTTTTGTATTTTACTTTAAGCCCATGTTATATCATTCTGAAGGGACTTGTTTCCAAATTAATAAAGAATATTATAATTATTAAAATACAGTTACAAAATCTAAAAAATGAATAAATAAATTTAAGTAGTAAAATAATTATTCATAAATAAAGTACACTACAAAAATAAATAAATAAAATAAAACCTATATACAATAAATGAAATATGGTCCGGGTGCGGTCAAAAAAACTCAAATAGCAAATAATTATACTATTTTTATTGAGCCAACGTTTCGCCCCACGTTGTAGGGCTTCGTCAGGGCTAAAAATGATACAAACACTTGACATAGTTTCAAAAAAAAAAAAAAAAGAAAAAACCATAAGTGGAACATAACAGGGGTATACAATGAAAAGTAAAATATAATAAGAAAAATTAAAGGTTGTAAACAGTAAATGAAAAGGGTAATAGTAAAAGATGGAAAAGAGATAAAATAAGAGAAGAAATATTAAAGAAAGTACAAATTAAGAGATGAAAAAAGAAAAGAATAAAATCAAATGATCATCATCATCTCATCATTTGATTTTATTCTTTTCTTTTTGCCCAATTTTTTTTGTCGAAAATTAATTAAATTACCATAAAATATAATCTTGAATGGTATAATAAGTAGACTAAAAGTGTTTTATACTCTATATCCGAATTTCGATGAGGACTGTTAAAGAAAATCGACAAAAAAAAAATGATATATTTTAGACAATCGTCGGCTAGTGATAACGAAACTCAAGACAATATAACGAAAATTTCCGGTCTGCCCTTGGCTAATCAGAGATTTCCCACGTCCTTGGCCAGCTTTTCACTCTTTCCACATTTCTACACATTGCGGCGATGGTGGGGGAGGGGGAGGGTGGTTTCCGCAAGGAACTGCTTTTCCGTTTATTTTTCCATTTCTTTTTGTTGTTTCCGGTTATCAAGAAATATTTAGGAAAATGCTGATTTTTGTTCATCATTGCATTATGTGTAAAAGTATAAAATGTTTTTTCTACTTTTACGTTAGTAAATTTAATGGGTATATAGTAACTGTACTTCCTTACAAAGTACTGAACCCTTGAACCTTCATGGGGGATTTTATTTTTTTTTTAATCCAAATAAGTACGTACGTAAAATGAACCAACATTTGCTTTTTGGGAACAATTTTTTTATATCAAATGATGGAATTTTGTAGAGTAATAGTTAAATTATAAGTCAAAAACTGATTTTCTGCTTTATATAATAAAAATTACAAATACTAAATATCACAAGTCTTAACCAATTTGATATCCGGCATGGATTTCCTTAATGCGGTTAAAAATTATAGTATTGTTGAATTATGATGCACATGACCAATGACATCATTACACAACAGGCCTACTCGATAAATAAAAATTAATACATAATAAACTAAGAACTTAAATGGCTTCAAGATAGATTGATTACTTTATCACTGAAGTCCATAGAAATTGTTGAACTCAAAAATAGACTTTAAGGAGGTGATTCATGAATTGACTTTACTGATCAAAATCAAAATATCATAAAAAAAAAAAAAAAGTTTAATAAATATTTGTAACATTTCATATGTTAAATAAAGCAATTATTTTAATTAGGTATTTCATAGTTTAGTTGCGTTGATAAGGTAAAGTAGTTCAGGAAATAAGTTTTCTAAGCTGCAGGACCCAGGGGCTTCCACCCGGTTAAAGATGGTGAAGCAATTATAAATCAACGTACATGTGCATAACTGAATAAGTGACATCAATGCATAGAACCGCAGGAACAGAACAGAGGTCGCATTGCTAACGTATCTCTTTATCCACCCCTCGATAGACCAGAAGAAGAGCGGTAAAGAAGAAGAGGTCCGAACTGTGGTATCAGAGGGCAGGTCATCTGATAGGAGCCGACCCAAAGCGCTCAAAGGTACCGCTTCGTCTTATCTATATAATGTTCTACTCACGTTTTAATAAACACTCTTATTTTTATCCATTAGCCCATAGTCTCTCTTTTTACCCTTTTAAAGAATATCTGCTAATAATAATAATTTATTGTGAGGTATTGCCTCGTTTTGTTAATACTATCTCTCGCATTTCAGGCACGTACATCGCCGTGTTGGAAATGGGATAAAAAAAATTGTGATACTATCATTTACGATCGCAAACAAACAGTATTTAAATATTCGGATCACATAGCAATCATGGTCGTCAAAAGATTGAAGTCTAAAATTGGTTATTAGTGTATTTTTGAAATGTTAGAAAAAAGTAAGATTGATTGAGTCTGGTTATGTGGTGATATTAGGCATCGAAACTCTTATTATATTAATCATATCGTCAATTCAATAGTTTCATCTGATACGCTGGTTCTATGGTATCGTTTTATTTTGCAGCTTTACAGCAGCGAATTAAAGAAAATTGATTTGACCTACATTAATAAAGTGGCACTTTTCCTTACAAACTACTTTTTATATTATTTTCAATTTTATTATAAAAATTTATCTTAGTAATTTATTATACGATGTGTTTATCTCTATATTGCTCTCTAAATTATGATAAACGAAATATACCAAGTTTGAAATATAAACTCTATGATAAATATCAATACAACCTTAAGGCTCGTATATACGATCAGAGTGAGACAGTTTCTTGTCCACACACTGGCAGTAAACCCAGCCCAAATTTGTAGACAGTCTGTTAGAAAAACGAACCTCATAATCACCGGCCAGCCACTTCAACAGTTGATAAAATTGAATATAATCAGAAATAATAAAAAAATGTTCTTCTTTCTCATCCTCCTTTAGTGCCTTTCAGGGTGGAGGAGCCTCCAACCACCTGGTCTACACATCTCGATCCATTCCAAGCATCTTCATCTGATCCTGAGTTTTTACTCTTAGGATATGTTCCATATAGCTCCTTCTCCTTCCAGTCGGTTTCGCCTCCAGACATTTTCTTGCCACTCTGTCTTCCCCCATTCAATCACTGACTTTACTGAGGGTATCTGAAGTTCTTCTCTTATTCATTCATTCCTTATCCTATGTCTCCTAGTTTTGCCCAATATTATTCGCAAAAATAGCAGTTCAGCAGCCGTAATCCTGCTGATGTCCTTGTCTTGGGTCACCCAACTTTCAGTGCCGTATAATAGGGTTGAAAGATAAATTGTTTTAAAGATATGGAGCTTGATATCCTTACCTACCTCCCTCTTTTCCACTATATATTAATAGTAATGCATTTTTGGTAGTATTTGCTTTATTTATCCTATTGGAAAATTCTTGGTCTATTTTGGCAGATTTATTGAAAATTGTTCCAAGGTAGGTATAGAAATCCACTGTTTCCAATACTTCATCATTCCACACTATTTGAACATTTCCCACGTCCGCTTCATCTCTGACAACAGTATAACCTTGCTCTTGTGGCTGTTAATACTCATTTTTTATGGGCGAGTTCCTCTTGCCATTCTGCAATGGCCTATTGCGCCTATACTTGTACAGTTCTTATGTTCCACATAACGACGTCCAAGCCGTGCTTCTCCTGCATATATTGTGGATTTCATCCATAAAGGCAATAAATAATAATGGGCTTTCTCTCCTTGTTTCACACCTCTTTCCAGAGAAAATGGTTTTGACTCTCGGCCATTGATACGAACTATTCCTACAGGGTTTTGATAGGTTGATTTAATCTCCAGAAGGTCTGCGGGAATTCTTTTGGCTCTAAGTGCCCTCCAGATTTCATATCGGGGTACTGGTCCAAAAAAGCTACATAATTGCTCTGATTTCTATCCCATACCTTTTCTACGATAGTTCTGAGAGCGAATTCCTGGGATCCTGGGTTTGTCTTCCACGTCGGAATCCGGCCCGGTTTTCTTCTAGTTTTGGCTCTATCAGTGTCCGTAACCTGCTTTCTAGAACTGTGGTGTACAGTTTATACGTTACATGGGATAAGCATATCGGTCAGTAGTTACCATATTCTGTTGTACTGTCTTTCTTATGAATTAGCACTATGATATTATATTCCCAGTTGTTCGGAATAACCTAACTGTCCCATATCTTTTAAAAAAGTGCTTGCAGTGATTTTTTCATTTCATTACCTCCACATTTGATAAATTCTGGAAAAATTCCACCACTGCCTGGTGCTTACCTAGCTTCAATCGATCCAGGGCCCTTCCTATATTTTCCTCCCATATCGTATCATATCCTTCTCCTAACTCTTCAGGGAATCGTATGTGGTCAGAGATCTGCGAAGAATATTATTGTCTCCTTCTATCCAAGATCTTTTCTGGGTCTGAGATCATATGCCCGCTTTCATCTTTTATGTTAAGTACTTTTACGTTTTTCCAAAAAATCTTTATATTCTCTCTATAATCCTTGTTCAGGCATTTTCCGAATTCCTCCCGCGACTTTTTCTTGGCCTTTCTTACAATACGTTTAGTATCATTTACCCACTTAACATACTCTTCCCATTTCTGTGATGTCCGATTCCGCAGGTAAGCCTTCCATGCTTCTTTCTTTGTATGGACCAATTCTTGGACATCGTTCCACCATTAGGTGCGCTTAAGTCTAGTGTTTATTTTGTTCACTCCACATATAGACCTTGCTGATTCAAGTATGCTAGATTTCATATACTTCCAGATTTATTCCACAGATCCATTTTGGTCTGATCTTTTTAGTTTCTTTTCCAGACATGCCTCGTATTCTTGTATTTTTTCAACCGCATCAAGGGCTCTCATATAAATGTGAGAAAGAAAATGTTATTTCAGAAAAAAAAATGTGAGTTCTCTGTCAGGCGTATGAATCTAGGCAGTTATTGTGACTGTAGCTTTACTGTCAACTATCACGTCAGACTTAGTGCGGCAGTTTCTTCCACGATAGTTAATGATGTAATGACAACAACGATCAAGCAGTTTACACAATGTTAGTTGCTGCGATAGTTTCTTCAATGGCAAAATATATATTTGATGTATTTTTTATTACTTAATAAATTTTTTCTTACTATCTTAATATTTACTGGAATGTTAAAACTCATACTTGGAAAGTATTTAGTGTGGAAAATGAATTACTAAAATTGAACTAATAAAATTGTATTATTTTCAATTCCACTGCAATCAAATCCATTCCTTTTTTACACAATTGGCGAAAATTATCCCTTAATTCATACTAACGATCCTGATGGATGTTAGGAACAACAGTAACTACCTTCGTCAAAGCCCATCAAAACACTAATTTACAAGCTAAGAACTAAACTATAATATTAACTACATAGTCCTCAGAGTTGCGATGGTGAATATACTCTTTAAGTTAAATATCCATTTAGTTTCTTGACACGAAAATGTATTAAAGAAATTTAGGTATTCAAACAACTTGGTGATAGAATGACTCAATATTCAAAACCAATAAAAAATCTTTTAACTTAAATTAGACAAATCGCAATTATAAATATGTGAAAATAGAACCCATTTTTTCAATATTGCTAGATATAAATTAAATTAATAAATAAATGCTATCATTCACATGAATAGTCATGAATATGCTTTGAACCAATTACCACGTTTTGATTTGGGACTATTTGGTTTTATGATTAAGAGCTCTGACTGAAAGAACAGTAGTGGTCAATTGGAGAAAAGACAGGTAATGCGGAGGATATGGCAGAACTTCAATTTTCAGGTTACGTAATACTTTCGAAAACAAAAATTTTTTAAATATTTTAATCGATTTCTTTATTTATTGATAATATTACAATCTGCCACAAATATGGGCATAAGTAATAGAGGTAATTGTAAATTTTCATGTAAAAAATAAAAATAATAAATAAAATAAAATTAGCAAATAAATATAAAATCAAATAAAAAAATATATATAAATATAAATTTAAAAATCTCTACATGCATATAAACATAAACAAAAAAAAATAATAAAATGAACATAATCAAACTAAGTCAAATAAATTATATACAATATTTACAATTCAGATCTAAGGATCCTGGAGGCCTTTCTATCCCCCACGTATGAGGGGTAGAGATCCCAGCGCAGCCCTCTGGTAATTTAAAAAAATTAATTGAAAAACATCACGTGGTCCAAAAATTGAAGTTATACCAGATCCATTATACTACTCAGACTTGCCAGAAATAACCATTTTTTCATAAGGTTTCACTATTAACCACTAGACCTGCTGAATCATATGGCTATAATTTACAATGATTGCTAACAATGGTATGGTTTCAAACAAGGAACAAAACCAGAAATCATATTTTACAGGAAAACGTCATGAAACGATATCATACAGTTTTCAACTCTAGAATTAGGATTAGAAAATAATAAATATTAATGCGCCCCCCGAATGATCATCATAGTTGAATAGTTTAGGATCAATTAGTGGATATTGTACTGTTTATTAAGAAAATCTTGATAGTCGGCTCAAGGCTGCGGAGTTTGGCAAGAGTATGCAGTGGAGTGCAGATTAGTGCCGTGTGAGAACGGAGTGTAGGTCTCGGCCATGTAAACTGGTACAATGCTCTCCATGGCGCAATACTAACTAAAAGGATTGGCATCTTTCGAAACCCGGTTCATAATCAACTGTCAGAAGATCGTATCGAGATTAATTTGTAGTTATAATCACCGTGAGGGATCCACAATGTTAGATGTCTTAATTGAAACACGTCAACCAATAAACTGGAATAATAATTGAAGGGTCTGGTGCAATAAAGAAGTAGTCCTATTTTATTTTTTTTTTTTTTACTATTGCCAAATTTGAAATACTTTATCATAAAGATAATTAGCTCAACTAAATCAAGACTAGTCTCAAATAATACAAAATTCAATACCGTTTATAAATGCATAAAATACATTTTTCAAAATTCATAGTTTAAGAGAGAGATAATATGGAAAATCCATAATAATAACAATCAGGGAATGATAAAAAAGTATGATTATTATAATGTTTCCCAAATTAGGAAATAAAAGTGTTCCTAATCAAACTTTATTCCCCTTATTATTTAGTGAATATATGAACAAAAGAAAAATGTTTTTATTACCAAAAAATTCATACCATTTTTTTTATTATTAATTTATCACAATCAATCAAAAGGCCCGGGTCCGAATCCGGCTGCAACAGATGATAATTTATTATAATACTGTAGCCGTGAGTGAAACCATAATAAAGTAACAAGTAAGCTTCCATATGACACAAAGACTTAATTTTGAATATGTGTGTATTTGAATGAGGACATGATAGATTGGAACCCAATTATAGCAAATGCTAATGGGATGTTGGCCGATCATGGAACGGTGGTTACAATGGTTCCAATACGTGTGGGATCCGACTGCGTTGGCTCACATTTAACGGCAATCGTCATGTCCACCCATCGTAGGATTGTTCATTGTAGTCCCTTACAGATATGGACATAGCTCTGAACTCTTCCGATTGTCATACTGCAAGGTTTTCCATCAAAGTATCGTATCTATATGCCTCCCAAAGGAAATGAGTCAACATCATTAATGAAGGGATATCGGTTAGTGAGTAGGACACATACGAACTACACATCTACAAGAAATTGAAGAAAGAAGTAAATAACTGAAAATCTTCAATCATTTATGATACATATATTAATTTCTTGTTTAGTTCTGGTTACATTTATCAATTAAATAAAATATATAATTCCTTTTAGCCTCGGCTTTTTATTAATTTATTTTACACCTCCAACCTTTCGACTAGCCTGGTCATTATCAAGGATAATATAATAATTAGCACTTTTGATTAAAATCATTATTAATTATTAATCACCACAATTTTGATTTCACAGCCATAATAAAATTTCTAAAATAGTTGCAGGCTTTTGTGCCCAAGTCCAATATAATATAGTTATTAACCTATAAAACAACTTAGTAATTTATGTTTATTTTTGAATATATGATTCACATCATTTTCCAATTTCAGGCGTTCTTGAAATATTGCTCGATTTACCTATCTTATCTCGCGAAGAGGAGACCCGGTTTATTTCATCATTTTAAGGTAATATAGGACCATCGCGAAAAGGGGTTTTAGTAGGGCGGGTTTTCTGGAAAGGGTTGTTTTTTTATATTTTTTGTTTTAAGATCTCTGATATTTTGAGAATATAGCAAGTCGTACATTGACCAACATACACGCTATAAGCGTCTGTTTGAAAGGTAAGATAAGTAAGGCTATCACGGAGGTCGGGAGAGGCGGACTTCACATCACTTTTCCCTTTAAGTTCGTCGCTTTTTAAATATTTTTCGATTTAATTATTTTAAGTCTCCTTTTTCCATCTTAATTAAATATTTCAAAAGTAATAATGGACCGCTTCCTAGGGGTTTTAGTTGGCGGTTTTTCTGAGAAGGATTGCCTTTTTTTGTGTTATGATCTCCTCTAGAGAGATTGTGACTTTTCGAACATCGTCCAACATACTCCCTATAAGTGTCTGTTTTAAACTTAAAATAAGTAAGGCTACCTTGGAGGGTGGGACTGGCGGGATTCATGAATGATGTTTTATTGAAGTCTTTTTTTAAATCATTACTATGCTGGTACGTTCTCTCTCACAAAAATTCCTTGGTTTCTGCTATATACACTGCTGCTTGCTCCTATACATGGTTTCCTTATTAAATTTTGTTCTATAGATTGATTAACAATAATATAGCAAAAACAATTGTAATTAATAAATTATCCCTGATAATGACCAGGCCAAAACGTCGAATATTTAAAATAAGTGTTGAGGCTAAAATGATTTAATTTATTTTTCTTGCCTGATGTTAGCATGATAGGCAGGTCTTGGCAATTGTACCTAACTGTACAGTACCTTTAGGAAATGAGATTTTATTCGTCAACAATTTTATATGACCTATTAGATTATTGAATCTATTCATCCTGTCACCGGACACCAGCAATAAAGGAAATCAGCTGAAATCATTCATGGGTACGTATTGCAAAGAGCCATAAAACCCGGGTACTGAGACCTGTGGGTTAACAAGAGCTGACCTCTATAAAACTCATCAAACGAGGCCACCGCGACAGGTTATGACCCTAGCTCTCATGTGTCTGTGTGGTCCTTTGCCATTCCCACTACAATCTGTCTATTGTACTAATTATTATTCATTGCTCCTCTAATAATTTGATTTAACATGTTCAAATTCCAATGTTTAATTTAATACGCATGTTAAATATGGTCGGGTGTGCGGTTAACTGCGAAATAATAAAAACAAATAACTAAAACATAAATTGAAATAACAACAAATATAAAAAAATAACAAGCATTGGAAACATTAGAAAAAAAATATACTTAAGAATGAAATAGTACTCTATGTAAATACATTAAAAAATTTAAATCAACATAATGAGAGACGTGGGAAAGTATATATATACATGATACAATGAGAAGCATGAAAAAATATTGTATGGTAAAATTTTAACAAAATTCCTATAGTGTTATCCACATCTCTTTAATTATTCCCTTCTATCTTTAATTATTTCTTATTTTTTTCCTATTTATTCTTTCTTACAATACTTACTCTTGGTCATTACATAACTTGCTATACACCACTTCTCATTTTCAGTTTTACATTTTATCCCCTTTTGACGTCTATAACTCTAGATATCACCTTTTTATTCTGTTAATTTTACCAATATATTTTCGTGCTTTATAGATTTTATTATATATTACTTTCTCTCAATTCTCATTCTGATAATTAAAATATTTTGATTATTTACCTAGAGCACTGTTTGATTTTAGATTATTTTTTCTAATATTTCTAATGTTTGTTAACTTTTTGTAGTTAATCTTATCTTCACAATATTACATTTTATTTTAGAACCATTTGTTATATAATTAATTTCTTGTTATACTTTTTCTCTCTTTTTTTTCACTATATTATGGTTGTTATCTCGTCTTTTGTTCTCAACATTGATAAACTCCCGGACTTTATACTGAAACGTCGGCACAAATAAAATAGGTGTAACTAATTTAGAAGAAATATTGTCTTCCTGAAGTTCTTTTCCTAACACTCCTCTGAATTTACTGTCGAAAATATGCACACAGATATGGTCAAAGTTTTCACTTGAAACATCGCATAAGATATGTCATAACAGATTTGTGACTTAACAGAAAATACCACTGTTCTTGAGGAATTTTCGTTTTACAAATTAAGAAACCGTGTTTTCACAACATCACAGACCTAAAGAAAGTTCTTTTACCAATTTGTGAATAAAATATGTCATGCAATTACGAATACAATTCTTTTCTACAAATCATTTGTTACTTCAGCACTCTTCCATTTTTCAGATAATCGATATTAAAGTTAATTTTTTTAAAATCTGATAATACTTTACGAAGTTTTTTTAGTACAAAAACTACTCCTTTCTGTCAGTAATGAATGTGAAACACTGATTCTGTCAAATTGAGTTTATCATTTTTTTCTTAATTTAAAATATTTTCAATAAAAATTTATACTCATATTTATATATAATGAAGCACAGGTACAAACTTACTATGCTAGTAAATTTACTACAAAAGTACATCAAAATTTTAAGCAAACTAATTTCAGGAGGACCCCCTGTCCGATGTCCGAATTTGTGCTCCGCGCTCCACAAGTTAGAAACCACTGGTCTAGAACCAAATTCAATATTAATACAATGAATTACTATGTATACTTTTGAATATTAATTCTGCCCAATCTATAACATTTATTTATTTAAAATTTACAACCCTGCATTAGCCCTGATGAAGAACTTCAATGGGGGTCAAAACGTAAATTTTTAATAAATAGCATTATTTTTTACCTCCACCCAGACCATTATCTAATTTATATGTATTTGTATTTAATGTATATTTTTATTTAATCAGACCTATATTTTAAACTATCAATCATTGTTGCAAGAAAATATATGTGAATAACGTTCGTTGAAGACCCCAGCTAATGTTACTTAATTAGAAGACTTTCATGTATTGTAATTGAACCATATCAAATAATGATTTGCGAAATAAACGATTACATAAGTAAGTGTCAAAACTTTTGTTTTATCCAAATTTTGCAGTTCTTAAATAATTAAATTTACATAAGAATAGTACGGATTCTAAATAATGGTGAGTCAACCTAAAGAGTTACAACTAAACGTTTAAATTGACAAGACGAATGGGCCAGATAAGAAGCATCTAGGAAGTTTTTGGCCAAATTCCAATCCAGAGGAAGTTGTGAAGACAAAGGTTTTAAAGTCAAAGTGGTGTCGAGTGTAAAAGGTTTGGCCATGAACGTCTTTCGTGCCTTTGTTTACTAGAATGACTCCTGTATAGCCAAGGATTGTAAAGTGTCTTTAGGAACCTGATGTCATCTCACTGTCAACAGAGCCTTCTGTCCCCATAAATAGGGCGCAGTTATAATTACTCGTGCCACAAAATAATAATATTACCAAATATTCACAACGAATATCTGTTTAGATAGTCTAATGCGATTCAATTTAAACCTATCATACAAATATTTCACTACGCATAATTAAATAACACGAACAAATCTGTGACGAGAGTCCGATGTGTAAGTAACTGACGAGTAAATAGAGAGCCTACTATAAAATAGATAACATAATACGTTACTACTGGGTCAAATCCTTTAACGTGAGGAAAAATAAACTATATCAAATAATGGAAATAGGATGGATAAAGGATAGTTTGTCCAAAAAGTCGTCCAAAATATATAAATAAATAAAGTAAGAAATATTAAGGATTTTCCTTAAAAATAAAAAAAAATAAAATTATATATTTTTAGAAAAATGAAGAATACCTATGAAATTATTTATATATATTTCAAAAATCTTTATTTATTGAATAAATTATATAAAAATCTCCAATCCAAGGGGAAATAAATAGTGATCAACGAGTACATACAAACCTTTTTTAAATATATAGATGTAATAATAATAATAATAATAATAATAAATAGAATGAAAATAAGGAAAGGCATATTCCTTTTTATCAACATGAAATAAAATATTCAAATAAAAAAAAGTATGCTAAAAAGAGTCATACTATAAAATAGAGAGGCAATATTATCAACAACAATTATATTGATCAGAATACAAATAATATATTATAATAATATTTTTAATGAATTTACTTTCGACCTGAACACCCCTGAAAACATTTTCCTCTAAATATGAGGGGTAAAGAAGGGTATAATAAAATTTCAGCTCATCCCTCCCATTGAAAGCCAGTAGAGACTCAACAGAACCACTAAAGCTGCAGGCAAGAGAATATTTTGACCATAGCCATATTTATTTCACAATAGATCACACGGTGATTCAATTTTACACTACTTCATTAACCCTATCTAAATTTTTCATTCTTTTAACGATTTCTCTGATATAGAGTTTTATAAGCCATCTTCTTTTCAGCTGACTTACAATATTCCCAGCTATTTTTGTATTGCTCATAGAGCTAGTTAAAATTTTAGTATGAAGATCTAATTTATATCTTAATGGTTTATACCAGAAACAATTTAAATTATTTGAACACTTTTTCAATTCTCAGGCGTCATTTTAGATATTCTATTGATATAAAGAACATATGCCCTAAATATTTTTTTACTAAGTATGTGTGTATGAAATATGCCTTCATCTAAATTGCCAGACACACTTCACTTTTGGTTGGCTGGTTGGGTTTGAGGGGACTGTATATAAATGAAAAATAATGCATGACTAGATGATAATAAAACTCAATTATATGAATTACAAGTGGTGTAGGGGGTGGCCGAAAGAAACATTTATGGTTAGTATATTTTGAAACACTGGACTATGGAACATTGTAGATGTAATGAGGTGGTTCGTGAAGATGTAGATGTTAGTTATCCTTATCTCTGGAATCCCTCATTTCTTGATCACTTTCTCTCTCTCCTCTGCTCCGGGGGACACCTTCGGGTCTCTCTACTCACTTATTTTCATTACCGAAGATGAAGAAAGAGACAAAAGGAAAACTGTGTTGGCAAAATACCAAAACAAAATGGCTCTCTTTCCTTAGATCACTTCAGAGAGCGCTGGAGGAGGTGAGTTTTGAATGTTGGCCACATGGGCGCTATATATCCAGTAGGCTATTATATGCCATAATGTATTATGGTGGCCCCTCCAATTCAACCTTTCGGTTGCCGTAGGTTACCCGGAACAATCTGAATGTTTTCTGTTAGACTGTAGCCGTGAGTCAACTCCTGTGGGTTCTGGAGCCATCCTAGGGTCCACTCAGCCTCTTAAATTGGATACTCTTAATGGGGTAAAAATCTGGCGGTCGAGCGTGATTCTGATCCAATCACCTCCTCGCACAACCGTTGGTCTAGTAACAGTACTTCCTTACAAAGTACAGAACCCCTGACCATTCATGGGTTGTAGCGGTAAAGATTTCAATTTTTTTTTTTTTTTTAATGTGTATATTTAGTCACATCATAAGTTCCATAATCAAACGTCTACGCAAGTGAATTTAACCTTCATACTGTGACTATACATCTTTATCTCCGGTTTAGGCAGGCACGCTCTTGAATTACAAATAAGAGTAAAGCCATCCTTCTGAAGGTGAGTACTAAGTAATAAATTGTGTAAGTCTCTTCAACAGTTTCCAAATGAATTGAAGAAATCAATCTTTTTCAAGCTTCTTATTTCTGGAATATTTTATTTATTTAGTTGAACATTTAAATATTTTCACAACTAAAGTGTCTTTTCAAATCAATTTCTGGATAAATGTATTATTTGATAAAAAAAATTGTTGGCATTACTACATTATTTTTTATAGTATTCTGTTTTCCTGCGATTTAATCATTAAAAATTATATTATTACAAATTAACAACAATTTAAATATATAATGTATTATTTTTAAAATTAGTTTTTATTATTAATTTTATATAGCAAATTGTTTTTTAAAGAGCTTAAAATGGAACAATAAAAAATTAATATTTTATCATACCTTTACTACCAGAATGGTTATAAAATCTTCAGATATAGACTATAGGTACATAAAATTATGAATTTTGGATGATTTTTTTACTGACGTCGATTTTTATTATTTCATTAATTTTGCATCCAGTTTTTCTTTTAGAACCATCTATAACAGCATGGTTTAAAAGTTTAAATAAAATATAATTCACTCATCGGTTTGAGATTATTTTGGCCAAGTATATATATTCAGATAATATATGATTGGAGTTTTAGATTCCGAAAAAGTAAAGAAACAATTACGAATTTGAGATTTTAGATATCACGTTCAGAATTCTGCATACAAACCAATAAAAAATCATTGTACCAAGATCTAATTTTTTTGAGCAACTCACTTTTATTTTAACAATCTTCTAATAAAGTAATTTCCTAAGTTGGTATCATAAGTTAATTCCACTTTTTTATCATATTGCATTATATGTTATTAAAGACCTTTTTGTTTGTTCTTCAGTTCATTACTCGTAAATATCATACCCATCAACCGTGACATTTTAATTTGATAAAACGCATGATAAGGAATAAATACAAAATTTATAAAAATTAAAAAACACAGTATTTCCTTGACATACCGACACAGCTTAAGTATCATTAAATCTCCATAATTCTTCTTTCACTGTAAGTTCTCCACTTCAGAAGTTAATTTTCCTCCCATATCTTTTATCAGTTTTAAACCCCCTCCTCTCTCCTTTCTTACTTTTCTTGCTTTGTATCTCACTTCCCGTCCTGTTACTTTATTTTTATATATTTAGTCCGCACTTTATATTCATATGTTACCTTCAACTTTTTCTCACATTCATTACTTTATATCGATGTTTCTATTACATAATTTACACATTTTTGTACCTCTATTTTCATTTATATTTTATTTTCTTCATCATATTATATTGATTGTATCTGGTCTTTAAATTGCATTTCTTATTTTTTCTTTTGTATATATTTTTTTAATTATTATTATGTATATTACAATTTTAAGATTATTTTTGAAATATTTCTTTAAATAGTTAATACTCTTTACTTGAACATTATTTTAAAAAGTAACGTATTTTAGCCGTAAACCGCCCCACCAATCTGCCTCTTAACTGCCAGCATATTTCCTTGGCCGCTTACCATCTAACACGTACGCCTCCTATCTTGTTCATTATCTTTCTTTATGTTTGATTTTACTCTTATTCTCCTTTTCCATCTCATGAATGACTTTATTTTCGTAATTATTTTTTATCTGTTGTTATTTTCTTTTTCTTTTAATTGCCTAAAAGCTTTCGTTATTCTTATCTAATTTTAAGTTTTACTGTAAAAGTTTTTTTTTACTTCTTAATTGACATTGTTCATTTATTTTTACTCCATTCAAGTGTTTGTATCTTTTTTAGCCCTGATGAAGCCCTGCAACTTGGGGCGAAACGTTGGCTCAAATTAAACAGTTTTATGATTATTTGAGTTATTATTTATTTCATATTCCTTATATTATTACACATGATCAATCAGGGATTTTCCAAAATTTAGAAATGTTTGATATATTATTAGTACTGAAGCCATGGGCTATAGTAGTAATTGAAATATCCATTTTTTTTTTCTACCAATTACAAATTGTGCTTATTAGTCATATTACCATATTAGTCCCAGCGAAAGGAATTTTGACATTCTAACCCTGGGAGTGTATAATTCCTCAGCGGAGGAGGGCTTGAGCCAATAAAAAAAAAATAAATTGTATCTATGACATTTAATGTTTTAATAAATGTCCAAGCATTAATTTAATTTAAAGAGTTTTATCTTCTTTTTCTACATAGTCAACAGCTTAAAGGATAATTTCGCAACAATTCTTTTTAAGCTTGACAAGAATGCCTTAGTAAAAATGTTTTGGGAATCCATGTTCTATAAATTATAAAAATTCTCTGAACCACCCTTTCTAAGAATGGCTGAATTATATTCTTACATTATTTTTAATTGAGAAGTAGCGTATATCAAATAAGGATTATTATTACTCTTCATCGTTATCTTTGAACGAAAAACACCAGATCGACCACGGTAATAAATAACGTTTCGTTCGGGAAAGTGAATATAAAAAAGAAAAAATGAGTTCCAAAACAATAGGTAGGTACCTCATATATCCTACCTTAGCCATTTCTCATATAAGCGGAGCTCCTAATGAGACGTGGATGCTGGCATCACGATTCTAACATTATGGAAATATGGCCCGCCTCCATTTTCGAACTAGAAGGAAGAGCGTTCGAGCTTGGTAACTGATCTGTCGTGGGCGGGTCCCTCTGACTCAGCAATAGTAGGTGTACTTCCCCTTGCGATAATAGTCTTCATTCATGTCACTACGACCGATGTATACCATCTTCTATTTACCAGTACAGTATTCACTATTCAGTCTATATATGGAAAAAAGGAACATTTTCCTGAAGTAAAAGAAACGAATGAAAAAAACTATGACTGTAAAAATTGGTTCTAGATATAAAAAAACAAATTTTCCACTTTCATAATGTTCCATTCGCACTATACAAGAGGCCTTCTAACTACTATTTAATCTTTAAACACCAATACAATGGATAAACTATGCTCGCTATATATCATTACATCTTTTTTTGCAAATCCAGTTGTGGTCATAAAATGTACATAGCATCTTTGGAGAATCACAGACGCAATAATAAAGTCACATTCGCCAATACCGCTCATTGATTTTTTAAAATAATGTTTTAAAAAATATGGAACATAGAGTATACCGAAATAACACTAAACAAATTTTGAGTAAATATTTACATTTATTCACACCTGCCATTTGACATGACAACCAGTGAATGAGACACATAACTTTGGAAAATAGGCATGAGGAGAGCTCCTCGAGACGTGGTTTAAACTTTAATTATTAGACAAAAAGATCCCTCAACCAGCTCCTCTCCAGTCTTCAAAGAATGAATCAGGTAGAGGTAAAACAGTACTGACCACAGTCAATCAAGAACACAAATAGATAGAGAGGGAGATAGGCAACCCTAGCCTGAAATATGGATGGGTAATTTTTTTTGGCACCAGAATAAAGATCATTTTTCATCTATCCATTCAATGATTGTTTCAAATAACAACCATCCGCCTTCCTAAAATATCACTATCCTGCAAGGTAGAAGGTAATAACGTTGGCTACTGGCCTATTCTCTGACATGCAATGTTTGATCCAAAATCCAGCGTTTGTTGTGTATTAAGAAAATTGTTTATTCCTAATAACAGGAACACTACTAAAGTGAAAAAACAAAATATTTTTAATGTAAGTAATAACTAAATAACGCGAGTTATATACCATGTGACATGGCTAGTTAAAGATATACAAAAATTTATTTAAAGTTAATATCATTTCTATTTTCTCCAAGGGACAACATTAATAAAATGCAGAACTGTAAAAAAAAAAAGTTATTCTAACTAAACAAGGAAACTATTGTTAAGGCATTTATGTTTTATTATCTGATTGAATCCTAAAGTTTTTAGAAAAGTAAGCAAAAGAGATTGTTTAAAAAAAAAAAAAAAAAGTGCTAACTACTAACCACATCTTGTTTTTTTTCTTTTACTCTTAGTCCGAACCTCAATCTCACCTATGTTGCCGATTTGGCCAGAACCAGATACCAATTCTTCCATAATAAACTTCCTAACCACCCAAACCAACTCGTTTCTAACCTGGCTTCTCCTTCACTACCTAATAATCCTCCTAGGCGTCTGAAAAGAAGATGGCCTCGAGATCTTTCTTTTTGGATTTCTATCAATGGGCAGACTCCTCCACATGTTTTTATCATGTCATAATATCACTTACAGCAAATTTACTTGATGTGTATATATGTATACAATTGCAAAATATCAATAAATAAATTATTAAAAAAAAAAACTCTTAGTCCATGTTTATATGCTATGAACTTGATGAAAACACTAACAGCACAACACATCCTCGCATCGTAAATAACTAGCCAGCCAACTCAAGTGCGACTTTTCAAAGAATTCAGCAGTCCCGATATCCTTGGAACATCCGATCCGCATGGCTAATATCCAATTAATATTTTCGAGTCGTTCATTCTGGAAATAAGTTTACGATAGCAGAGCTATGTAAATGGACGGGCACGGAGAGGACTAGAAATATGAGGCGCCTACTTGCCATGCTTCCTCCGACTCCAGCGCTCACGTAGCGGAAGTCCTCCAGTCTCCAGGATTTCGGATGTCCTCTTCCCCCTCCCATTATGTCTTTTTTTCCTCCTATGATTCCCTTCCTGGGGGCGGTAGTGTCCTACCTGACCAGCTCGAGATATCTCTACTGGATATCTATTCACCCAGCCAGATTTATGACACTTAAATATCTAGTTCTCGATCTTGTTTAACAAACAGTCGGTTATTTATTGTAATGGCCGGTTCCACGCCTGTAAAATAACAACTCAGCATAGGATCTGAGTTGCCTTAGGCAGGCATCAGGTGTATAGTATCACTGAGCAGAATTTTTACGACCGTTCAAAAATGATTTCCTTTCTTATTAAATATGTGTGAATGAAGGGACTGCTTCCTGTAAACCTTCGAAAAAAAGATCATACAGTTTGATTCTTGGCTAGATGGAAATCCCTATTCCTATTAATATTCATTTATTAACTTTTTTCCTACCCTTCATTAAAATAAATGAGTACATTATATATGTATGATTATATATATCCACATATGTACATTATATATGTATAATACATGAAATGTATTATATATGCTTTTACTGTGTCTTCTCCCTTGGATCATTAATTATTTATCTTATAATATTCAAGGTTACTTAAAAAAGTAGGATCCAAAAACGGTAGATTTCATAACCCATATTACATCATTACTTTACAGATGTCATTAGAAGTTATTGAAAATATCAAAAGTACAATAGTTAAAAAAAATACAAAAGTATAAAAAAAAAAATTGATATTATTCAGTAAAATGTGATATTCACGATTTTATACAAATCTAACTTAATATTTGTTATCGGCTTCCATTCCACACCTAATTTATATAATAATAATATATGATTATTTATTAATTTATACTTTGTGCATATAGGTGGGATTAAATAATAACACTATATGGTTTCCCATTAAAACATGTATAATGCTTTTTTACACCTAAGACATGGAAGGTATGAAAGGTAAACCTGATTTCTACTCCTGTTTTATGTTTCAGTCATCGAGGAAGAAATTATTAGCAAATATTTTGCTATGTTAATTAATTACAGGACAATAAATTCCAATAACAGCTCTACACTATATTGAGTTCATTACTACAGCACCGCTCATTAAGGGTTCAAGTCGGTGAACTGGTGTCCAGAGAGGTCCCACTAACCTATGGAGTACCTCAAGGGTCTGTGCACGTTTCTTAGTATACACAGGTGAAACATTTGAAGCTAATATGAAAAGGTGTATTGTACCAACGATATAGCCATCTTAGGTAGATCAATGAGTGTAGAGACAGCTCTACGGCAGGCAGAGACAAGGCTATTGTTTTATCCTTCCAGAAGAACAAGCCCCGTCTCCCTAAAGTACATAAGATAGCAGGTCTCACACCCTCCAGAGGTGGTGGAGGACCAGAGCGGCAAGTAGTGTCATAAGAAAATAATCTAACAACTTCTAACCTTTCTCTCCATCTCACATTACTAATTCATTAACATATCCTTAGACCGACTCTCCTCTACGGAACACTTATGCTGCCTAACATAGCACCCACAACAGCGAAGAAACTCCAACTATTTCAGAGTGATGGTAGACATTAACACCAATAGGACGCACACAAAGGTGGCGAACACTCACAACAGTTTCAACTCAACTGAGGACTACTAAATTACTACTGATAAGACAACTGATGTGCAACGTCAACAGACAGCAGACACGAGACGGTTACTCACCTGTTTCCGTCACATTTTCTTTCGTCAGTCCCCTCAAAAAATGTATCATATGCACTAAAAAAGTTTTATTTCATGAATTCTCTCTACCCCATCCTAATATCAAACCCTCACATCCATGGGGCTTAGAAAAAACTAACAATAATAATCTTTGCCTGAACCTTATGATTCAGAAATCCATCATTAGGCCGGCACTACTTTATGGAGCGACAGTGTTTAAACATTTGTGACAATCGACGTTTAAACGTTTACAATAATTTCAGGATTACGCGCTCAGAAACATTGATAAAACGACTTCTCCATAGAAAAAGAAAGCCACAATGTATGTCGAGAAACCAAAAGTAAACATAAAAGAAATCATTTACGCATAGAAAGCAAACTTAACAACTATCGACAAGTGAGATTGTACCAAGCTTGTGTATCTCCTCCCCATGCCCCTCAACATAGGCAAATATCATAAGCCATGGCATATAATAATTCAATTTTTTTTTCTTTTAGTTTTTAAGGTGTTCAAATAAAGAATAAACTCACTCGGTAAGTAATAATTATATTAAGTATACTCAAACTATATTGAAAAAAAAAATCAAGGCAAATTCTTCTAATGAAATTAGATAAGAGCGGAAAGAAAAGAGATCGGCATCGTCTCAGCTGTAACATACTATACTGTACCCCTAGTATCTTTCATAAGTATGTCTAAAGTCAGATTTAATAATTTTTAAGAAAAAATATAATATAAATATATCACGTAGAGTAATAATTACCCGGCTGTTAATTAACTTCTTTATAAGCTTGTGAAGGTGTGAGGAATCTTACAGGCGACAGAGCCTTACCTTGAAGGCGATTCCATTCAGGTTGGCCTGGCGCCTAATGTGTGTGCCCTGCGTCAAAGCTTATGAATAAATCATCAGGCATGATATTCGTAGAACTCGTCCAATCAGAGTCACCGGAAGGATGGCATCTCGCCGTAGCCTGTTCCGAGGAACTGCCTTTACCTGGAGCCGTCCAGCTACGAGGATGCCAATGCACCAATAATATCTGCTACTATCTCAATAGTAAGGAGGCTATTGATCATCAATGACTTATTGTTCATTGAAGAGGTTTACGATGTAGGCAGAGGTTAGTGTGAGATACGGCCATCAGATAGGAGTCGGTACAGAGCACAGGATTGATAACTTGCTAGATTGAACTCCTGGGAAGGCTACTATACGATTCTGATCGTATAAATCAGATGTTACTATCAAGTATCGTAATCTGTCGATACTTCAATGTCACATTTTTTTTTCTTTTTAGGTCATGAAATTAGCTAAAAATAAAAGTTAGTTTCATTTCACAGTTTATTGTAAAAATAATAGAATTTATTCTCAAACCTTAAAGCATTGATGATCATTCAGAAATGGTAGCATATTACCTCGTCGGCGTTCACCATCAAAATAAAGAATCACTCATTTTGATAGTCTACGCCGATGGGGTTACAAACCCTCAACTAGAAATCATAACACCAAAAATAGTTAGTCCCGGGTTTATCCTAAAATTAAAATATTAACTAATTACGAGTAGGTCAGTGTTTGAAAAAAAAATTATTTATATTAAGGAACATCGTAAAATTATCTAAAACTGAGCATCAGTGAAAACGCGTCACTGCCGCCCTTGCCGTTCATTTATCATGAGTGCTGAGTTGGTGGATGATGTATGACGACGGGATTACAACCCTTAAATGAGAGTTCATATCACAAAAAATAATTAAAGAGAATCCTAACCTTCCCGCATCGCCCCCTAAATCACATAATTAGTACCGGGTTTATCTTAGGTTTAAAACAACATTGTAAAATTAACCAAAACTGTGAACTATCAGTTTCAGCTATTAGTAGATATGAGAAGAAAGATATACTGATAATGTACTTGACATTCTTTTTCTATTTTTTATATAATTTATTAGTATTTCTGTAAATAAGCCTTCAATGTATTCTCCTACACCTCTTAGTAGGCCCTTTCAATCAGTCGGGATAAAATTTTACTCTGTAGAAACGGTTAAAAAAAGTTCATAAATAAGTAACGGAGAAGATGGCCACGGGACCTTCTAATTTAAATTAATGCTTGAAATACCACCAATGGTTGGTTCCTTCTCAAGATTTTCATGTGTAAATGAAACATACAACATATTTACTTATTGTATTTATTACTTGTACAGTTGTAAATCACATTAAATAAATAAATAAATAAAATAAGTGATAAGTTTCGATCAAAATTATTTGAACCAACAAAGTCAACAAACAAACTGTGTAAGCAGAGAGACCGCCTATAACTTCATCTTCATCAAGAGCTGTACTTGGAACGCGTTAAAGAGTACACGCACCCGATATTCCTGAGAAGTGCTAGATAATCCTAGCCACCCCCAGGAGATAGGTATGACGGGAGACAGGAGGCTGGCTGGAGTCCAGACATCCAGAGCCCGGCGCCGAGACAAAGACTCCCGCTTGTGATGCAGCAGGCCGGATCAACATTAGGATTCAGGGGGTGTATGTCCGGTAGCTCTCGCCGAGGGCACATACTAACCAGTCCTCCTGGGTGGCGGCTCTGTCTTCCGATATCGTTGTCTCTGTGTATTCCACGACAGCCCCTCGGTGGACAAGAATAGGAGGGGGTCACAGAGTAAAGGAGTATCCAGAGCCAGGGTTGTGGAGTCAGCTCATACTACAAAGGTACGTTATCGTATTCTTCAGCAAAATGTATCTGTACAGCCACTGAATATAATAAAATCGAGCCTACAAAATATATATCTTCAAATAATTTCAAAAATTAGTTTCTACCATATTTTACACGGAAACGCATTGGCGGTCGAATAAATAATTCGGCCTAACGATTGTTCCTTTGGCTCCAATTGCTGGTCTGTTGAAACCCATATACAACCAGAACAGAAAGCTAACCCATTCATTTTAATTTCATGCCTAAGGTCAGTTACTTTAGTTTAGAGAGATGAATGAACTAATAATTCAATCCAACCATGACCAACTTACCATCTCAACATATTTTGTTAACCAGCGACTCCTGACAATTGTTTTTAGGATCTGCACTTAGAGTATAAAATCTAATAGTAATAATTGGTATAACCCTCTAAACCCGAAGATTGAATATTTGTTTTCGCGCGCAAAAAAAAAAAACTGCTGAAACATAGGTAGATAGGTATCATGAACAATTTAGTAAAAATAAATTCCTTAGAATAAAAAAAACATATTTCACTAAATATAAACATGTGTCTAAGTTTGTACTAGTTAAATTTTCGATTCAGAACTAAATGGAGACTTTAAATTTGATTTTTTCTATTAAAAAAGGTTTATAAAATACCACTAGTCTTTATGGATTTGTTTCTACTTGGCGGCCTGATAACCTAAGTTTAGAGTAATTTTGCACTTTAGTCTCATTTCTCTAAAAAATAGAAAACGTAGCAAAAACATGCAAAGATATCAATTTATTGTATCAATGATGCTCTTCAAAAGACAAATTAAAGCCTTTTTTTAAAAAAATTAGACCCCTCCCCAGACTTAACCTTGTTATGAGTTACTATATCTTAAAGATGATGACGTTAGAATTTCGTAACCTCCTTTATTTTTATATTTGAATTTTGATAACGTTAGATAAATGATGTGGATAACATAACGAGAAAAAAAAAATGTTTTAAGCGGGTTGAAATGACAGTTTCAAGTTGTTGATGGAGAAAAAATATAATTAGAGGATGAAAAGGTTTGAAGATGTATTGATTTAAGCTCGAAACGTCAAGTAATAACTATTTGAAGAAGTGAAAATAGGTTTCAATTTGTTGTTGGAAGAGAAAAATTGATACAGCTATTCTGCTATGCTGCCTTTTGAAAAATATTATATAGAAATTTTTCATTTCAACAATTTTCGAAGTTTATAAATTTAATTTACGATTGTTTGAGAGGCTTTATTCAAAAAGTCGGTTGAACTACAAATCAGACTTGGACCTTTGAAATTACAAAATACTGCTTTTTATAACAACTATGTTCCTTATAATCCTCATTTACCGTATTTTTGGAGTCATGAACTGCCTTACGTGATTTATCGAGTGGAAATATATTCTGTGTATCGGTAATGCGATTCTTATTACAAGCTTCAACGAGACAAATATTTTTCGTTCAATTATAATGATATTTGCAAAAATAATTTCTTATTTACATCCCGCGGACTCCATTGCCATCGTCCACATGACACCAGTTGGACGCCATAGTGTATTGGGAATCAAGAGTCTTTCCATTTATTTCTTTAGCTAAGATTGGACCAGTGTGACCCGAGGGAATTAAATTCAATGTGCTAATTACAGTTTAGAGAATGACCATCGCCAAGTATTGAAAAAACTACTTCACAAAGAATAAATATAAAACAAAGCAAATACTATATGTAAAAAAAAGTGTTCATTAAGTTAATAAAAACCAAGGAAAAATAAATGTTAAGAAGCTCATTATTTCTTTTTATAATAAAAAATGAGGTTTAAAATGGTATATTTCTTAGTTTTTGTCACTGAAGAATAAATTATAAAGAAAAAAAAGGTGAAAAAAAAGATATACATATTAAAATTGTCTTCTATATTATTCATCTTTCCACGAAACTAATAAATATGACAAATGCTTATATAATATGTAAAGACCATAATCATAATTATAATTGTTAAATATTAAAAAGTCAAAATAACGTATATTTTTTCTTCAAAGAATTATTAATAATTAAAAAATACCTCAGTATTATCTGACGTGGATTAAAAATTACTTAACCATTGATTCCAATAATCCAATCTGTGTGTGCCAATACGTTTCAAAATATCTTTTACGATTTTTTTCTAAGAATCTGAATTTTCTGCTATAACAATTGAAAAACATGATTTGATGAATTTCAAAGAAGTGTGTTTTAATTATTTACACTTTTTTTTTTAATCTGACATATATTCCTCGTCCATCCATGACTAGTTCGGATTTGAGATGGGCAGGTGAATCGAGAATCGAACAGAAGGATCGAATCTTATAAAATAATCAAGTATTCCCAAGTGATTCGCACGAAGACGATTTACTTGGAGTCGAAGAAGTAGAAGAAAGAGAAAGTTAAGGACTACTATTGGGCACTAAGCTGATTAATATTTATTTAGTATATTATTTGTGTATTATAAAAAAAATATATATCATTTAATCTGGTTACTTTATTACAACATAAAACAAATAAAAGCTAGTTAATAAGTGTCTCCAACCTATAGGAAAAGGAGTAGACATTCTATGAACATAAATAAAGGAAGCAAATAAAAGTTGTCTATTCCTCGTATAAGAGAGGACAAAAATAACTAAAATCTTGTAGGGGTTTTTATACTGACTTTGGACCATTGTTGGCAAGAGCCTCGTTGAGAATCGAAACAGGTTGTTAAATATATTTTGTTTTTATTTACTAAAATCTTTAGATGGATTCATCAAAAAACGTCTTTACAAAACTCCGCTACCAGTTACCAACAGTTAAACCTGTAGTGGCTTATAACGAAGAAAATCCAACTTCATCTGCACTATCTGAATCCCAGACAGTTGATAACTGTCAATCTTTGTGAGCTATAAACTCTTTATTTATATTACTTTTTTTTCTAAAATTATGTTTTTAATTTATTTGTCAATTATTTACTTAATTAAAATTATAAATATTAGTTTTTTTTTATTGTTTCATTCATTCTTCACCGATATATTTATTATTATTATTTCCTAATAATAAATTAATTAATTCCTAAATATTATTTTGATTATTATTCTTTCTTTTATTTATATTTAATAATTTAAATTAATCAATAATTACAGCAATGTAAAGGATTAGGGGGACCATTTTTGTACGAGACTACACCCCGGAACTATCAATTCTTAAAACGAATCTAATTGATATATCTAGTAACCATGTAAGCCCAACCATTTCCTGTAATAAAGAAATTTGAAAAAAAAAAAAAAGTGGTTTTTAAAATTAATTTTAGAAACAGTTTTTTTTTTTTTATTTTAAAAGCAAGGATTTGTTCTCGGAAACCATAAGGTTTCGAAATTTTTGTTGTTTTTTCAATAAGAAAAAAAAGTAAATCTTTCAAATGAACCGATTCGCAACAGGTGAATTTTCGATTTTTTGGGGGGGGAGGTGTGGTAGAAGTTCCGATGTTTTATTAGTTCTTCTAAAACAAAAATAAATAAATGGTGGTTTATGTTGATGTAGCTATGTATATTCTATTTAATACCCGAAACAACGATGACTATAGTGATTCGAGCATCGTTACCTGCAGTGGCATTGTAATGTGTACTTTGGGTACAGAGGGCAGCTGCTCCACTACTCAACTTAATCCTAATTGGCCCGTTCGATATATCACAGCTGGCCCAGTCATCCTCATTAGCCAATGGCTGATGCAAATGTATCACAACCTAGCTATCATTGGCCCGGAGCTAACGAATAGGGAAACTTGAGGCTGCGAACGGTTCCCGGGTCGACAATGCCTATGTAATTGCCCCCTTCGATCCATCACCGCGGATATAATTTGTACTGACACAGTTTGGTCAGGAGGCCTTAGCATAATGATGCCGAGGTTCGAGTGTCGCTGCCTAACTAGCTCTATTGTATTGTAACAGTTGTTTGCCGGCTTTTCGTATCTTGTTGTTGTTGAATCTTCCGCTAAACACAGTTTCCATTTAGGAATCGAATGTAGAGCGATCAATCAACACATCCTAGAAGAAATTCCTACGATACCGAGAGATCCATCAGGAACATCAAAAATCGGAAAGACAATTACATAAAGAGATAAAAAATCCACCAATTTCATTATAATTATTACATAATAAAATATATTATATATAGATATATTGCATTACCTTCACTAAATTTAAAAAAATGGACTAATACTATTACTTCAACACATATTTATTAATTATTTCACAACATTTCAGCCCAACAATTCATCCTCAAGTACAAGATCACTAGAACTCACAACATTTTTTATTGTTTAAAATTTTTGTACATAACAAAAAGTTAAATAAGAGTCGTGCAAATGAAGTTATGTGCAATATTGAGATAGTCTAATAATAACATTAGTAGTGATGTTAAGCAATGACTTTATTTTTATTTTTGTGCTATGTATTCAAGTAGAATAATGTAAATCTTTTTAGATTTTCTACTTGAAGATGGTTTGTTAAGTGTGTTAGTGAAGTCATTAACAAATTTGTAATGAAGTACTACTCGTTTTAACCCAACTTCACTTAGTTCGCATACCTGCCTCATCTATAATTCTCTGAAAACTCTTTTATAATTAATTTAAAAAAAAACACATTATATTCACTGATAGAAAATAATAGCGCACAGGTAGGTAACTTTCGAAGTACTCAGTTTTTGTTTCAAATAAAGTTTGGTTTCAGATGATCGAATATGAAGATGTTGTAGTTGGACATTTCTCACAATGTTCTTGCAGTATTATATCAAATGGATGTATTTCCATTTAGCAGAAAGTGTTGTAATGGCTAATGAGAAAGAATGTTTTTTTTTATTACTGCAGATTCCTGAATTATCAGTCATAGATAGCTCACAATTTCAAGAATATGGTATTTTTTCCCAAAATCAAGAAAAACTACCATTAAATACTTCAAAAAATGTATAATGGATATTGATTTTAATTTTGATGCACAAAATTTTACTAAATTGGATTACAAAATTATGACATACGTGGTTATTATTAATATTCATTTAATTAAGCCATAACCTTTATAGGAGAATAAAAATCTGGTGCGGTGCGCCAGTAACTTTCACTTACTAAGCTACTTACGTCTCCTAATACTGTGTAGGTTAGTGAATTTGTCGATATTTTTGTTGCTTTCACAAAAATAATATCTAACGACCGGAGCACAACGTAATTATGAACAAATCATTTTTATTTTTCTGTTGCTATAAAAGTTCGTATTTTAGGTTTATATTATTATGAGAATAACAAATATAAATTTTGTTCCTGAAGCATACAACACCATAACAAAAGATAACGAAGTAGTCATGCGATCGGGAAAGATCGTGCCGTCTCGGCTTTTCCCGTTCTAATCAGATTTATATATTTTTTCCTCCTTCAGTTATGCATAAAATTTATAATATTTTGTATTTACATATTTTATATTATTGCAAACAATGAAAACTGTTTATTTTTTTCAAATAAAAAGTATAAAAGATCCTTTAGAGGAAGATTTTCTAAAAATTCTTTGTTTAAGCCCTGCCAGACTATTTAAATGAGGATAAAACCTAGCTGAAATTAAAGACCATTAAATTCAACATTGATATGAGTTTAAGTTAAATCGTTTTCAGAACAAGGGGGAAAAGTCTATTCTACAAATTGTCACATCCTAGTCATAAATTATCCTTAAACATGTAATTTCAGTTTCCTATGACGTATATGGAATATATATTAAGGGAAAATACTGCAATCGTGAAAAATTTCGAATTTTAGTTTTCGACGAAAAAATATGTTTTTCATATTTCAAAAAACCTAGTTTCGCAAAATGGTCAGGGGTCTGTTTGTGGCAGCTTAGCTCAAAGACGAAAAGTATTATGAAATTGAAATCAAATATTTAAGGTGGCTATATAACTGGAATCTGACAACAATCTTTTCGCTAAAATATAATTACAGGAGGCACTTTATAGTTATAGCTTAGACTTTTCACATTTTTTCGATTTTGTCCAAAAACGCTGAAACAATTTTGATTAAACTCGCCAAACCAATGAGCAATTAAGTAATCTTTGATATCAGATAGCTATTGTTTTCATTAAAACAGACAAATAGGTTGAAATGTCGTATTTTCAGAACAATCTTCCCGTAATGTTCCTTTAATTATGTTTATTTAATTATGACTAAAAATTATGACATACCTGGTTATTATTAATAATCATTTAATTAAGACATAACTTTTATAGGAGAATAAAAATCTGGTACGGTGCGCCAGTTACTTTCACTTACTAAGCTACTTACCAATGTAACAAACAATGTATTTGTGACCATTTGTGACCAAAAATGAAGTTTAAAGTTGACAGCTAACTTCTATTTTGGGAACGTGTAGAAAAATAGTTTTAAGGATAAGATTTATTTAAAAGATTATACTAAAATAAAATTTACACATATGTTTTTAGGCCTAACTGCTGAGATAATTCACTCACAGATAGTTTTTTCACTTGATCTTCTACGATTCAGCAATAAACCGCGTGGAATATTCAGCAAGTTACTTTAGAACATTTGTGACCAAATTTTATGTAAATAAATCACGTTCAATCGTTGAGGAATCATTTGTGCAATTGATTTTGCAACGATATAGAAATTTCACATCTAAGATGTAACGCGCCCTTGAATTACTTTGTTACAAATAAAAACATGGCCTTCACTCGAATCAATTACACTTCTCTAGAACTGATTTCCCGCCTTACAATACCCCCACCCTACTAGACTACACTACAGCCAGTCAGTTTATATATCCAACGATAATGTATGTATCTTTTATTTATTATATTGATTCTTTGTAACTGTATTAATTAAATAAATATATACGTCTTTTCAAATGAGATAAAGTTCATATCGGTGGCTTACTTCACAGTAGTGCTAGCTAAATACATTTCCATGCTCTCTTTTATTTTTCAATTAATATTTGACTGAAAAAATTCTGATTTTATACCAAAATATGTCCTGTCAAAAAATTAATTGAAACGTAGTAATTTTCTTAAAAGAGGATCTTTAAGTATACTTTTCGTAAAATTAGTCTAAATGTACTTAGCACCACTATAAAGTAAATCATATATATGGAAATAGCTGGTTAGGATTTAGGTTTCTATATAGGTTATATAGAACATAACTATATGGTTCAAAAGTGTGTCGACCTCACGTTGCAAATCATCACCATTTCAAATGAATGGATCTGTAAAAATACTAAGTTTGTACCATGATAGTAATTTGTATGTAATTTATAAATTAAAAATACACCATGTTCACAAAAACGAGAGCAGATTACGGTACGTTGCTCATGGAAGTCATGGTCACTGTGCGTGTTGGAACACCCTAGCAGCAGGCCGCTCGAATCTGGAACATTATTGGTCAGGATTCGGTTTGAGAAGGTTAACTAATAATTAATATTGGAAACATGGAACAAACCTTTGTATTAATTCTAGATAGATTGGTAAAAGTAGTACAAGTCAAAAGCCGAAATAGTTTGTTTTAACACGGTCGTTAATCCTCAAATACTTTATTTTTTAATTCAAGTGCTTTAGATACACAATTGAAAATTTTAAAAAAGTGTGTTCTACATTTAAAACTAACATATTTGCTGCTGTATGCTGATTATATTTCGGTAGGGTAGATAGTCCAGTAGTAGGCACTTGCAATGTAAATTTAAAAGAAAACCATAAGTAAAATAGAATCATAATAGTAAAACAAAATATTTTTGGTAAAGTGTCCACCATTGCTGCCAAAATATTTAACCTACTGGTACCATAAATATTTAATTCTATATTATAAACAATATTAAATCAACATTATGCAGAGATATTAAGTAAGATTAACTTATAAATAATATAGGATAATTTATATATGGATAATTACAGTTAACCTTGATAGGAATTTTACTAATGTAATAAAGAGAAAAAGTGACAAAAATGTAATTATGATAAATAATTTTTTAAAATGCTTGAACTGAGTAAAGGAAGGTTACAAGTGAGGTTATAATAAAAGTGTATAAATAGTGGTAAAAAAGAAATAATTTGACTGTGATTTTTAATGTATTTTTGACATATTAGGTAATTAAACAAATGTGAGATATACTGATTAACAAAAAATAAGTTTACCTAATGTTTTTAATGTTGTTCATAGATATAAATGTTTTGACCTGGGCAGAATAGCCTGTATGGAGTTTTTAAAATGGTTAAATGATATGTCTCATAGTAAATTAAGGTAAGGTAAATTATAAATAATAATGTTAAATAATTGAATTGATTGTAGGATCATACATATAATGGAAACTTTTAATATAAAAAATAATATTGTAATAGATTGTCCCTGAAGATGGCCGAATTGGCCGAAACGTTGGACGTGTAAATGAAATAAATGTTTTGAGACTATAATTTGGATAGTGTTTTTGAATTATTTAGTAAAAAATTGCCAGTCTCAAGAAAGAAATATTAAGATTATAAATAAACAATATAGATATTCTGTAATGATGAATGAAAATGTTTCTTTATTATACTTGATCATATTTGAGTATCTTAAATATAATTTATCTTCTAATAGAGACTAAAGAAATAATATTATATAATATTATATTTCAAACATTTTATGGAGACTTAGTAATAAATTGTTCGTTGCTGAAATAACGTAGTCAACTGCAGACAAAAGTAAACTAAATAAGGGGATTTAAAAAATAGCTCATAAAACAATGATTTTTTAAAAATATAATCTATAGTATATAACTACCATAAATCAGTAGTAATTATCGATTTGAGGAGGTCTCCGTCGTAGATAATACTAATTTGACCTGTTCCTAAAGCCATACAACCTTTGTTCCTCCTTCAAAATAAATCTATTGGCAACAGACTTAATTCGGAAATCTGATTGATTAGAAAGACTGGAGTCAAGAAGACAGCTTAGGGTTGGGACACCAATGGGGACGACTAATGGTGGACTAAAAGCTCGGACACATCTCGCCGATTGGGACACCTTCATTGTTTCGGATCCTTGTTCCTTTTCTCACATGAGCTCCCTCGCCGTTACGTCAGTTTCCTGTTAGCGCAAACTCGCTCTTCAAGGTGCCTGCCACCTTTGCGCAAAGCTGTTTGGTCTCTTTGCCGTCTGAGGTCTGTTGAGATGGACGCTATAACTTAATTTTGGAAATGGGCGAACTGTCTAGCATACCTTCATTTGTCTTAAACTGCATACCATATTTGGACTAAGCTAATGTTTAAAATTCCATAGCGGGAACATAGAAGCGGTTCATTCTCATCTCTACAGTAAATGGAGAAAATCATTTAGGTCAGGACTGCGCCTCAATTACTCATCCCATCATATTGCTTACCGCGCTGGTATTACTGTACGCAGGAATTCCATAAATTTTCTATCAAGAAACAATTACATTTTTCCAAAAACCGGTAAATTTTAAACCGGGTTCGTTCAGGTATCTTTTCTTTTAAAGCGATATTTCTTTGTTATTAAATGGTTAGAGAAAATAATCATTTTTGAATGAAATGGTTTACCTTTTCTAGTTTTATATTATTATTAATTTCAACTAGGACTGGAAAGGCTATATTTACATAAAAATTCAAGCCTGTGTATTCATGGTGGTCTATCAAAAATAATTTATAATTGAAAACAACCGAAAAGATTATTATTACTTTTTTTACACATCATATTTTAAGTCGACATGGTTATTTCACCAGAACCTTTGTTCAACAGATAGGATTTAAGTAATTTTCAAGGGTTGGCGTTACAAGATGAAGTTCAAAACGTGAGTGAGTGAAGTGTATTTGTGAAAATTCATTTTTGATCAACACATGATATCCTTCATTCTTCACATTGAAAGTCTAAGATTAAATTAAATAAAGCTGAAAGTAACAGATATTTATTAGATTCAATAATTAAGTAAGAAAAAATCTAGCATAATTTTAAATATCTCCCAAAAAACACTAGCTTTATTTTAAGATATGAAAAAAAAGTAAAATGACCAGAGAATAATTAATTATCTGAGAATTATGCTACTCATGATAAATGTTTGGATGAGTTCTGTTTTTTTAGTAAGAGAAAAATCGACACAATACCAAAATAATTCAAACAGACCACCTTGAAAGAAGAATAACAACCGATGTTCCCATAAACTGGTTTTAAAATGCTCATGAAGAATTTTTTATTGTAATATTGAATAACAGTACATTATGTAAACGTTTCTGTAATGAATGATTAATATAGAATATAATATGGTATTTATAATTGAAAAGATATCAATGAAGGTAGATCTAATGAAAGTAAATATATTGAGAAAAGGGGGAAGAGCGAGATTATGCGCAAAGAACAGTGGAAAACCGCGTTTCCATGGTAACAGTTTACGGAGATCACAGCCACTGCCATGCATATACGCACATGCCTGATAGTGATTTTTTTGTACACATTTTCCAATAAAACCGTGAAAACGTTATTGCACCACTATACTTTAGACATTACAAATGTTTTGTACCATTAGAAATACGGATTGTTTCTTATTCGGAAGATAAATAAATCATTCCAATAAATACATACATACCAATGAACATATTTAAACAATTAATTATACTTTTTCTTAAATCTCTAATTAAAATTGATCTGGAAATGATAAATTTGTCCCATTAGGTATCTTTTACCATCTTTTTGTTATATATATAACAAATGTTTAAAATTATGTATGTGAAGAATTAAAACGGTGTTATCTTATTTTAGCACACCAAAAATAATCGAGTTCAGCCAAAATCAATAATATCAAATTTCAAAAAGTTTCTGTTTTTAGACAAATGTTATTATTTTAAATAATTACTAATTAAATAAATTTTATATTTCATAATTTGTGGGTACTATGGGTCTGAGCTCACACGTTGGGAGTGATGGCCACACTCCTTAGACATCTTCGAGACGTGTGAACCCTTTGCCCTATCTCAAAGTCTCGATTATTCCAATTTGAGATTTTTTGGAAAGTAAGAGAATGCGAGACAAATCGGTAATAGGCAGCCACTGCTGGCCCTATCTTCCATCAGTTAGTGGACCTTTCACTGGTTAGTACCTCAGTTCTCAGGACCTCACTTCAACCTTCGCGTCAGCGTCTACACGTATAATAACATAAATAATCATATTTAACAAATTTTTTTAATGTATCATGACCAATCCCAATTCTTAATACTGATATATTATAAGGACGTTAATTAATTCAATACCCATTTTCCAAATTGCTAACTACTTGAGATAAAACATAAGCCATTTCTGTTACGTTAAAAAAATTTCAATCACACTAACATGATTCAATACATTACATTTCCACTCACCATCAATATAACCACACTGTTTGGAAATAAATTTAATTTATCCATTTATGAATAAATGATCAAAAATTGTCATTATAATTTCAAAATAAATTATAAAACGAAAAGTCTTTTAGAATAATTATTTTTAGTTTGTTTACTATCTATAATAAAATACACTGAATATATAAATCATATATATTTATCATCTATAAATGAATATAGACATTAGCCAGGTCTTATCCGCACTGACATAATCTGGCTGGGCTAAAATGATAAATTTTTAAAAAAATCTTTTATTTAAGTACTGTAGTTTTCTTTATTTAAAATAGTAACCATATCAAATTTGTATTAGTTATAAAAAAATAAATAACTATAAACTAATAGGATTTCATAATTGACTTAAGGAGATTAAAATAGTTTTTTATGGTTGCAAACATTTTCTGAAATAAGAGTAGTAACATTGACCTACTATTTACTTTATAACAAAACGTTAAAAAGCCAAAGCTTTTAGAAAACATAATATTTAACACAGATCTTGTATTAGATAAAGGGGTATGACGAAAAGCATAAGTAATCAGTCTGTTCTAACACTAGTTCGACTAAAAATTGCATTTAACTTCGCCTATAACTTTTCTAACAGACAATTATAGCGAGTAGGTTTGTCGATGTACGAAATGTCACAATCTTACAAGAGATCATGACACAAAAAAAGGCAATCTTTCCCTGATAGACCCGCCCCGCCATGTCCCCCGGGAAGCGACGGCCCTATATCACTTATAAAATATTAGCTTAAAACAGGAAAAGGAGACTTTAAGATAGTTTAATCGAGCAATATTTAAGAAGCCCCTGAAATTGAAAAACGGTATGTTTTTCATATCACAATAATTGCAAAATAGTTAGTTTTTACTTTAATTAAAGTATACAGGGAAGTATTACGTTTTTTTTTTTTTTTTTCCGGAGATTCCAGGAATTCAAATAACAGTTATTGAGTGAATGCCCTATATAATAAAGAAACTAAAAAGATATCTTAGGAGAAATAAATTTTAACTAAAAAATGTACTGTTTATTTAAACCAATAAAAAAACTATTTTATGAGTATAACTCAGTTTTTAGAGAATATTTCCGGAAATTTTATATTAATTTTAAATTATGTATAATTAAAAAGCAATAATTATATATTCCGTATTATACTTTAAATTATACCAAGAACGGAAAACAACACTACATTTAAATTACAAAATTATGTAAATACTGAGTATTCCATAATTATGATTATGTTCTTTGATTAACCTTATAATATTATGTTAATTAAAAGATAGGTTTTCTAAAGTACCTATTTCAAATATAAGATGGGGGCTATTAAAATGGTTTTAATGTTGGAAAATTAATTTAGTCATTTAATTCAATTATGAAATGAGCACTAAATGCAACTAAATGAGCACGCTGAGTTTAAACTCTTTTTTGCATGTATTAAGTCAGTTAAATGTTCAAAATAACTGCTTTACTTTTTTTTTTTAAAAAAAATTATGAATGACAAGCAATGATAAATTAAACTAACATAGTAACGGCCTAAGTCTACAAGTTTACTGATAAGTTCATTCTATGAAGGGGCATTTATACTAGAAGAAAGATAAATAATTAAGTTCTTGTCAAAATAAACATATCTAATTCCAAACAGTTATAACATTACTCAGAGATCAATAAATATTATTCTAAATCATCAGAACGTTAATGTCCTGAGAACAGAAGAAAGGATAGAGTCATTTCCCCAATAATTACCAATAGTGGTATAATTGCTTTATAAATCTTCAACTTGAGCTGAAGGGAGATCTGCTGTGAATTGGGCAGGTGGTAGAGCCTGTAGGATTTCGGCCGTGCCAGTTTGAGTCTCTCCCCGACGTGACCGGAGAAGGTAAGATGCCTGTCAAGTGTCACCCCGAGGTAGAGGATGGTGTTCGAGATCCTACGGCTTTCGCCGTCCACTATGAACTGCTGCGGGAGTTTGTCTTTCTTGCCCTTCTGAAAGGGCATGACTAAGGCATCTGTCTTCGCAGGGTTCACCCTGATGCCGTCCCTCTTCAGTGCAGTTACGATGGTAGCAGAAGCATTTTCGGCATGTTGGAGGGCAACCTTCGGACTTATGCTGGAGGCGTAGATCCAGATATCGTCTCCATACGCTACTACTACTGCCTCTGGGTGCTTGAGGGCGACTACTGGTGCGATAAAAACGACGAACAGTATAGGTCCCAGTACAGAGCCTTGCGGGACTCCGCAGGTGGTGGGAACCGGAGGCGAGAAGTTCCCACACACTCATACGGCGAAAATTTTCCACTAAGATAGCTTCCGATCAGTCGGCATAGAGCAGCGAGGAACTTGAACTCCTCCAGTCGGCGGAGTAGTAGTGGGTGGGACATGCTCTCGAAGGCCTAGCTACAGTCCAGAGAGATGAAGGCCATCGCACAGTTCTTCTTCATCGGCCCTATGGTGTGGTCTTGAAGCTTCGCCAGATAGTGTTCGCAGGCGATATCTCGCTGAAAT
Source organism: Halyomorpha halys (assembly GCF_000696795.3). Lineage (NCBI taxonomy): Eukaryota > Metazoa > Arthropoda > Insecta > Hemiptera > Pentatomidae > Halyomorpha > Halyomorpha halys. The sequence continues at coordinate 899,625 of NW_027116659.1, read as the reverse complement.
CCAGTCTGCTTAGGAGGTATAACATCGGCTTCCCTGTAATGCTCCATAAGGTGGTGGTAGCCGTTCGAAGACCTTACTCATGTGTGAGAGGAGGCTGATCGGGCGGTAGTGCTCAGGCTAGTCACCTTTCTTCCCCGGCTTGAGTAGCGGCACGACGATCGCATGTTTCCAGGCAGTTGGGAAGTAAGAGATCCGTATGCATGATTTGAAAATGTTCAGCAGGAAGGCATCTTCAAGAGTACACTTGGGATCCCATCCTGCCCAGACGCCTTGTTACCCTTAGTAGTAGTACCAACTCCAGCTGGCTAAAGGTGGAGAAGATGAGCTTCTCAACTGGACTCGGTGACCTCCCAAGTGGTGTAGGAGCTCTAGACGTCCACTCAGCATCCTTCGCTGCATAGCTTGAGGCCAGGAGGGCAGCCGGCTCCCCAGACGTCAACAGGTCGTTCCCAGGAGTAAGTAGTATAGCCCTTCTCTTGGTGACAAAGTTCCTGACCCGCTTCCTAAACTGTCGACGGTCATCATTAGTCCGTCCGCTTCATCTCGGCAACTAAGATTGTAACCTAATCCTTAACGGTTACACTGGTCCGTCCGCTTCATCTCGGCAACTAAAGCTGCACCTAGCTTTATCAGCTTACTGGTCCGTCCGCTTCATCTCGGCAACTAGTAAGCTGGCTCCTATCTTGACAGTTCTAGTCCGTCCGCTTCATCTCGGCAACTAGAACTGTTACTCTACCACCAACTCTCTCACCTAGACCTCCTCTACCTGAGTCAGTGTCCAGGGCTCATCCCTGACACCCCCAGGAAGGCACGGCCTTCCTTTCTTACCTATTAATGAATACGCCTTGTCGTGGGCCTTCTGCAAAGTGGATATCAGGCTAGAGAACCGCCTAAGACTAGACAACCCTGACAAATACTTGCTTAACAAACTAATTAAAACCAAGAGGCCTCGGATCAATTTAAAAATTTTGATAAACAAATAATGTACATATTAAAAAGATATTCTCAATAGTAAATAATTATTCAGAAATTCAATTAATAATTATCTTCTAAAAAATTTAGTTTGCTTGCAAGGTGAAACCGTCGTTTTTAAGGTATCGAAAGGCAACGTAGTTTACACTAGGTTTAAAAGTACTTTTGATAGTATTACCACACTATCATTAAAGTATAAAACTAATTTTGTCAATATAAGTGGCTCCAGTAAATGAAGGAAGAAGCTAAAAAGACCTTAATGTCTATTTTATGTTATGTAAATAAATAAAAGTATCGGAGTCATGGTATTGCTGTAAGCCCAATCTGTAAGCCCATGTCTTATGCACCTTTCTAATTTATATCAATAGATAATTTATTTATGACTAAAGGTCACGTCACACTGGTGGCAGTACTCCTGGCCTCATCGACTGTCGCCTTATCTTAGGAAAAAAAATTATTTTTAATACAAAATTTACATTGCAGTGTTTCGTAATTGTTGCGGCCATCATATGGTCCACAAATCGATTGCATCAATATATGAATTTTATTATGTCAAAAACAACTACTTTCTGTTATTTTTTTATGCTGCAAACAAACAGATGACTTCATAACGTCTGTGTGCGCACATATCGTCTCCATTGTCTCCTCACTCGTATTGTAGCGTACTTCAACATAGTTACCATTCTGGCCATCTCCGTCGTCTTCATCAGTGTAGCCAAAGCGGGTGGACTACTTCTGCTCATCCTCCAAGAGGTAAATAGTCCATTTGTCGATCTACTTCCACGAGAACATCCACTCGGAGCAAACATAACCGGGGCTCCAGTAATCACCACTGATATACGACTTTTTTTAATTTACTTTTATATTTTATATGTTTGTATATATTTTTTAACAGTTTATTATATAAAATTACTTAAAATGTAATTATAACAAAATTTGGCAGTTCATTTATTTTATTTTCAGCACTATTCACGGTTAAGCTAGCAAAGGTTCCTCTTGAAACACTACCTACCGTAACAGTAATGATTATAGTGGATCCGCATGGAAAATTTATATTTTTTTTCTTCGAAATTTCAAATATAAAATCTTTAATAATGAAAATATATAAATGAAAATAATATAGTTGTCGGATGCCTTCCATATCTTAATAAAACTCGAAACTCTTCTAAAAACACACTTTCTATATGATTACACATGCCGATGTAAGAGATTTCTGTATGATGACACAAACAGGACTATCCAGGACATCACAGGACAACCTGATGACTTACATGGATATACTTAATTATGGATCATACTTGCAAATACCTGTGCTGGTTAGTGGAAGGTACTCGACTACAATACCACGTTTCGTTAATTTTAATGTATATTTTATATACAAAAAATCTACAAATATGTTTAAGATTTGCAACAACATCCACTTGCTTAGAAGAAAGAGGAGTATAAGACAGGGGTATTTTTTAAATTAAATTATTTCTTGTTTTAATGGGTTTAGTTTTTCATGTATTGACATTTTATATTTTAATTAATTTCCTTTGAAGTTTAGATAAATAAAGATTATTCCGAGAGGGTGTGAGGTGCGGAAAAGAGAGTGAAAGTAAGGAATAGGACAGAGATGGGGGAGGAGAAGGAAACAGTGATTGAAACAGTCCGTAGGGCCGAGATTTGTGACTAGTTAGATATTTTAAAAAATCAACACAGTAGACAATCTTTTTTAATAATCTTTTATACTTTAAATACTCAAAAATAACAAAAACAGTTATAATATATTTTTTTGACATCAATTGAATTTTTCTAGCTATAATAGCTGCATAGACTTCAGCCCCATACTATACAGCTTCCCGAGGGATATAATCAGACAAGGCAAAAACACTAGGTGCTTTACCGGGACGAAATATGACGAAAAAGGACGCGGCAACTTTTACGACAGTATCTGCTCTATGCCTCCTGGATAATAAGGCATAAAGACGAAGCCTTCTAAATTGTAGAGTTTTATAGCCGGCACACTGCGGTCCAGTTAGGCCCTCCATTCCTATTCATGTGAATGAAGTACTAGTCAAGCGGATTTAAATAAATTCCCAGTAAACAATATTGAGCGTCTGTCAGCCAAGTTTAATAGTCAATTCCAATAGCTGTACCGTATTCACTATAGTATTAAAGTCGCTAAACGGTAGCTATAAAATATTTGGCATCCCGCATGATGGCCTGTTAACTATCCAAGCTCACTAATCCCACTATTACCTGACAGATTCTTGGTGATTTTTATAATAGCAAACTGGAAACTCCCTTTTCGGTGTAGTTAGCCATATATACTAACACGTACTATCTCAAACTCATTTTTATTTTATTTATGACAACCAATATCTTGCCAGCAGTAAAGTATAGTTTTTTTGCTGATAATATGAAAATTTTACCCCTTAGGATGTATTTGATATCAGTAAAACACGGTGGTTAAGCATTACTGAACGAAAAAGAGCAAAAAAAAGCCAAACAAAGATTTTTTTCATATATAGTAAATATTTAAAAAACAATATTATTATTATTTACATAGAACTGTAATAAGTAAACAAAAACAACCGTGATGTGAACTATATTCAAAGGTCTAGAGGCCATCTTCTATTCAGAGGCCTAGTAGGATAATCAAAAAATGAAGAGGAAACAATATTAGAAACGAACGGGCATGGAAGGTTAGAAAGTTTATCATGAAAGAATTGATGTCATTATGGATGATTTTCTTTGTGACAAAGTAAGGAGTATTGGCGGTATTAATAATTAAATGATTTTGGGGTGTAAGAATTGGACAAGTGAGGAATTCGATGGTTTGTGAAACTCCTACCTAACCCCAAACCTCAACTCTGTAAAAGTAATTAAATTGATGTATGTTTATTTAACATGGTTTAAGGTATTTGGTCTTTTATTTTCAAAATTTATAATCGACCATAAACAAATTTAACCTCGCTTCAGAGTTTTAGATTTTGCATGTTTTGAGAATTGTAGAATCCAATAATCAAAGAAAAAAAAGGCCCTCCGCGGTCCACATCCATGATTTTCCCCTATTGTTTTGATTTTCCACTAAAGTTTCAAGTCACTCCATGATGATACTCGTAACGGTAATGACGGTCATCCATATATTTTTAAAATAGCTGTTGATTAGATGTTTCATATTTCATATGTATTTTAGCCATATATAAGGAGGAAAAACATAAATATTCCAAAACCATAAACAAAAAATATAAAAAACCAAATTAAAACTAAATTTTATCTTTTGATGGAATCGACCTACTCATTATCTGTTTTTTGGAATTTCGCCCCCCTCCTCCTTGCTTATGCACCGAAGTGCCGATTGATATTATTTAAAAGGCAACTAAATTATTTACAACAAAAAATAACATAAAAATTAGATCCTTATATACCAAATTTCCGCACATCGGACTTTTTACTTATGTTTTCAAAATGGGAAATTTCGAAGGACTCGTTCACTTTTTTATTGGTTTTTTGTTATTAAACTCGAGAACTACACGTCTCCCGGAACATCCTAGATACTCATTTGAATGAGAATCTAATTTCCTACAAAGATTTTTATTATTCCAATATTAGAGAACAACTTCTATCTATTGCCTAAAGGTAAGAATAGCTTACAAAAAGCTAAATGAGAGATTGTTAATATTATAACGAAAATGTACAATTTAAAGTCAGTTAGAGGTATGCATCTTCCTACCACCTCAGGACAAAACTTGACGTTCCCTTTAAATTTAAGTGATTCCCTATTCCATTAGCGACACGCCGATCTAGACCGTGCTGGGAGTACGATTGAAAGGTACGCGAGTACACTCAAGGGCGGACCTTGGCTCATCTGGACTCCTGTCGAATCCGAGTATTTTTAGCCGGAGCACGCCTTGGTGTCCCCTGACCTTTCATGAGTCATCTCTTTACTCAAACAAGGTCATTTTTTTCTCAGTCGATCTCCTCCATTCTCCGCTCTCTATGATCAACAGCTGAAATAGAAAAAGAACAAAAAGAGAAGAACAACGAGATATCTGAGGAAGTCGAGGTGAAGACAGCATCCTTTTCAGTATCCTGGAGCCGGTGGTGATCTGGTTACACCGGTACGTAATACCTTATAATGTGCGTGATGGAATTTTATAGTAATTAACAGGGAGCGAATGACGGTTTTTCCCGCATTTAATATCCCGCACTAGGTAGCAGGTCGAAAAATATTTTATGTTAGAATACAATCTGGTGGGCCAGTTAAACTGCTATTTTATGATAATTGTAACTATATCGATTTATCCTAATTAATGACTACTCGTGATAGAAAAAAGTTACCATAATTACATAATTTTTGCCATAAATTATTAAGTCTATTAACAAACCCCGAGAAAAATAAACTGTCATTTATTATAAACATTGTTCGAGTAGCAGTTTTACACATTTGGAACCCCCCTCTCCCGTCCAGTCACCTCTCGATCACAGCCCCATACATACAACCACAAATTAAAAAAAAATTAATTGTTAAATCTTTCGTATGTTACTTTAAATTTGGAATTATATTTCATCCAATATTCCTTCATTTTTGTAATCTGTTTGTTTTAGTCGCTCCATATATTTGGCAGGCGTAAGGCGTAATAATTTTATACATTAAGTATTCACTAAATGCAAAAATTTAATCACACTTTTTAAGATTGGTAACGAACTCACCACCTTCACGTTTCAAACGAGACCGTTCACACGAAGAGGAGTTGACTGAGGGACCTCCAAATCTGATCAAATAGTTTACAGGAACCTCTGGAGGATGCATCACTGGGTGCTATCTCCCTCATGCCAATCCATGCCATGCATCAATTGTAATTATTTCACAGGTGCAAATACAAAATTTTAAAAATTAAAAAAAAAAGTTATTGCCTTCATTACATTCACAAAGCAGTAATGCCCGAAATCGATGCTTTATGAAAAACGAAAAAGATAATCATAATAAGGTTGCATTTAACTAGCTTTTATTTGAGTCCTAATAAATATTTTGACCAAATGATCAGGAATTAATAATTTAAGCACTAATTTTGGCGAATATCATGGAATCTACTCCTAACAAAATAAATATTATAATTGTAGGAAGATAATCCGGGTGGCGATCAATAAAAGTATATAGTAAAAAACTATTTATTGTTAAACAACGTTTCGTCCCACTTTGCAGGGCTTCGTTAGGGCTGTCAGATTGTAACACAAAGGACAACTCAGTGGTCCCCTCGGGCTCTCTTCCCACAATCTACTTCATACGGTCAACTATCTCCTTCCAATATGAATAAATATTATAAACTACTTTATGATGCATTATCCCAGTTGAAACTTAATAGGTTTTTCTGAGTACAGCAGTTTTTGAGATGCAGTTAAAAAAAAAAAAATAACTAGAAAGAATTATTTTGTGAATTTATTTTTGTTAATATCAACTGGTACTTCTAGAAAGAAGTCTTAACTTTTTTAATACTTTATACTCCATTTTTTACTGCTAATAGCTAAAAGCTGTACCTTTAATATTGAGATATAGTTTTTCTAAAACCCAAAGTTTTTTTCCTAATTTCAGAAAATTCTCATTTATTTAATTTAAGAAAGTATTATCATACACACTACTAATCCTACGACGATTATTATTGTAAACGACATGCTAAAAATAGCATCTATATAGGGAGGAAAAAACGGTTAAAGAAGGACATAGTTAAATTTTTATATGTATTTCCCTTGTATTAGAACACAGAAAAACGAAAATGGTTATTTGCATGTATTCTAGGGATATTCTAGGGATATATGGATATCCTGGCATTAAAAGAATTTAAGAAGCTATTAATTAGACTAGTCAAATTACCGACAGTTAAAGAGACAGTCCTGACCTCAAGTACCACGACTAGTGACCCAAGGACCTGCAACAAATGTCAAAGATAGAGTGGAGAGCGGTCTCCCGAGAAGTTATATAACCCTCCGGATTCCCTCAGCTATCTAATAGCGGAGGATTATTGCGATCGGTGGGCATTAACACTTTTGTATGACCTATCGCCATCAATTAACTCATTCCTATGGATCTTTCACACTACTAGTTTACGTGGCTGAATGCATTGGCACCGATGAGATCAGTTTAAATTAAAAAAAATCTTATATACTATGATAATCAGAACAATTGTCGAAATACGGAATTGAGTTCTGGGACTCTGCCAAACCATCGAATTCCTTCCGTATCCAATCCTTACAATCCAAAATCCTCCGTAAAATCCTTGATGCTCCTTATTACATCACAAATGAACTCATCCACAAAGACCTTAACATCCCTTTCGTTGCAGATTAGGCCCGAAATGGATATTCGTTTTTTCATTCCAAACTCCTTACCCATCCTAACCCATTAGTTTTTAATCTCTCATCCTTAACAATCACAGATAATCCGAGGAAGAGGATTTGCGTCTAAAAAGAAGATGGCTACGAGACCTTCTAATTTAAATCCCAAGATTTTCAAGTGTTTGAAACATACCACATATTTACCTATTGTATTTTTTGTACAGTTGTAAATTACAACAAATAATTTTAAAAACAAGCTGGCATGATGCGCGCATCACACAACTTACACTAACCACTCTAGAAGGAAACAATTCAAACAATAAAAACTTGATATTCTGTTGTTATTAAAATATTTTAGGGTTTATATAGGTATGAATAATGAGTACAAACTTTGTTCCTGACACGAATTCATTATAAAAAAACATAACAAAGCCGTATGATCGAAATCGGGAGAGATTTGTCACGTTCGGCTGTCTCCACAAAATGGATCATTACTTCAAATAAACAAGATTAAAGATACTTAAAAATAAGATTTTTTTAAAAATAATTTAACATTTAAGACCTGTTAAACTATTTCAAAAAAGATAAATCCTAGCTGATATTGACTTTATGTTGGCATGACATATTTATTCAGAATTGTAACTTACGATATTTCGTTTTAGAACTAATGTTTTCATACAAACACTGACCATTATGCGACACCTGGTTATTTCGACTCTGACCTCAAAATGGGTATTTTGTTGAAAACCCAAAATTTTACTCGTCGATCTCTTAACAATAAATCCCATATAAAGGTATGCGAACGAAATATTGTATAAGATGAACTTAATGGTTTCCTGTAAAAAACCTCATTGTTCAATAAAATAAAAAAAAATAATTAGAGGAACAAATTTATATTGTACAGCATCATGCACGTGATTATGCAACGTTTTCTGTAAAATAAATAAATAAATGGCAAAATCCAAGTCTTTAATATATCTATCAAGTATATAAATATATACAAATCATATAT
>NW_027116659.1:878438-891208 GCF_000696795.3 Halyomorpha halys | reverse complement strand
ATATCAAGTATATAAATATATGCATCATATTATGCACCTGGAAATTAAGGGATTGAAGGTTCTCAATGAAGTGATCTCTATGCAGTTGCATTAGAACAATATCCTACACTCTAAATAGACAGATGGTCTGTTGTGATGGTTGCCCTGGACAAAATGTCATCGTTCACTGTATAAGTTATTACTTCGATCTCAAAATAACATCTATATTACTATAAAATCATTAAATATTGCATTAGCGTTTTTTAAAAACTGAATTTAATGAAAACCCCAATGCATTTTTTCTCTCAATAGCCAGAGAATATAACTTGGTATCTCTCGATTATTTTTTTTTTTCATTTTTCCAAAATTCTGACTCAAAAAATGGAATTTTTTAATTGTAAAAAATCTAAATAAACCATTTCTTTCGATAAATGTAGCTAGTTTAAAATACTTGAGGCTCAAGTTGAAAATTATTGATGAAAGGTTATCAATATATCGCGAAACTTTTGGGACGAACACTAGCCGGTAAAGTTTGCGGCAACGCTTCAGTTAGATAATGAAGGAACAACATGACAGGCGATGTCTTAATCAAAAAGCCGGCAATTATAAAAAATCGTACTAGATGATTTACACTAAGAGGCAGGGAGACGTGAAGGCCGGCCTAACAGCATTATTCAGTTCAGTCACTGTGAAAACGTTACAAGCCCCTCTCCCTATGTCGTTATTTCTTCGAAAACAAGACCCACAGTGGTTTACAATTTATATAAATAAATCCTTAAATATAATATATATATGCTAAATAAAATAATTAAATATATTACTAGACCAACGGTTGTGGAAGGAGGTGATTGGTCAGAATCACGCTCGACCGCCAAATTTTTAACATTTAAATCGTAACATTGATGGCAGTATTTAACTAGGTGATATTCAACCAATACAAAATATATAAATACGCAAGTACATTGATTAATATTATTTATATGTGATATACTAATTGTAAGGAAAAAAGTAATAAATACAGATGTATAATATATCTCAAGATTTAAAAATAAACTGAGTCACAGAGTCGCAGATTGATGGCAATCATTAATTGCAATGAAGAGCTATATTTAGTACTTTGGCATTGATACTCCTGGCGTTCTCATCAACCGACTTTGTAAACATCTTTAACTCTTTAAAGTAATTTGACAACGGCTGACACTCTTTACGAGTCTGCTGCATTCAAGAGATAAAGAGTAGATAATTTTACTCAGAGCTAAGATCATTGCGAAAACTGGGTCAGTCAGTTTAAATTTAAATAAGTACTTACTTGTCACTTCCGCGTCCATTCTAGTCTGCACCTAATGTTATATTTATTTTTGCGAGCAGGTGCAGGTGCGCGTGTGTTCTTATAAAACGGCAGCCGGTAGCGCCATTTGGACTGAACCCATCTCACCCGATCGTAAAGCTGGCATTAATGTCTTGAAAGGTTGGAGGAGCTGCGAGGAATATGGGGCTTTGAGGGGAGCACCATACCGTTAGCAGGCGTCCCGCTACACTTCTTCTGTGTCTTGTTATGGACATAGTTGCCTAACCTCTTCAAGTGCTATTCCTAAGAATAAAATAAAAGTTTCAACATCTCTTGTCAAGACCTACAGAATCAGCTTCCGTCATGATGACAGAATTATGCATTGAGTATAAGAGCGCTAATTTATTTTATGGAATCAATCTTGTAAGAGAGTTTCTCAACTTACTAATTAGAATAAAATGAGTTGAAACTAATTGCATATGTTGTAGACCAAATTGGTATCATGTATTATAAAATCGTAAAGCGCACGAAGTTAATTCAATCTTTTAATAGAATAAAATTAAAATAAACCTCTTTAGCATCAATCTTATTTAACGTCAAATAACCGCATCCATGTGATCTTCTTCTCCACATGCTGACGAAACAAGAAAACTATACTAACTCGGGCCTGTTCATGATAAAAGTATTGAAGACCAACCATAAACAAAGTAATATTTATTTATATGATTAATTCATTAATTTAAAGAATTAATATATATGATGAGAGCAGGGCATAGCCTCCTACTCTGCGAAATGAAAATGAAGCAAAAATGAGAGGAGTAGACCACACCCTCGGAGCATAGGTTCATGTTGAGATTGATAGGCATAACCGTCAAATAACATCATATAACTGCATAGAAGGCATCCGGTGACTGTCGCCAACTCCTTATCCACTCATCTTCATCACGGAAGACACTATGGGTTATTAAATAAATATGCTTATTGTTATCTTAAGCCACCTTTTTTGCTTCACTCTTTGCTCACCTCACCTTTTTTGCTTCACTCTTCCTAGTAGTTTACCTCCTCCACTATACTCTTTCCTCCTATATGATAAGCCATACACATTTCATCCATAGGTATTGTGATTCTAGATCTGGGCGTTTTTCATCAACTCTATAAATAAAATATATTTCAAACTTTTTATTAATAAGTGCAAAAGTATCAAAAAAAATTTATCTGAAATTTCCAAGAACATTGTTTTGAATTATGGTTATAGATTTAAGGTAGTAGCTAATTTCCAACGTCGATATAAGTCAAAAGTTGTTTGTATTTTAAATTAGTGACATCATGTAAATAGTCACGTCTTTTTGGAAATTATAAGAGAATAGAGAATAACGATAAAACACAGGAAAGCAGAATTCGTAGATATGCCAATTCAGCTTTGTAACGACCTATTTGATAAATATTTGGCTTATATTATAATAAAAGTTGACATGTTATATAAACATAAATATTTTATTATATAAATTATACAATAAAGATTTATTATAATAACATTATATAAAGATAACAAATTATTACAAAAGATAATAAATGTAATTAAAAATTTAGATGCCCATAACAAATACTCGTATATAAGATTACATCATAAAACTTCATTCATACTTCTAATAATTCTGTTTTACTTTCCCAAACTCTTCGCTCTATTTCTCTATTTAGTTTGCATTTCTAACCTAAGTGTACAATTCGTTTTAGGTCAATGTCATCCACTTTTTCTAATGGTGTATAGAATGATTTTATGTGATAGGTTTGAGGTCTCGTTTTGCAGAAGGCACTTTCTAGACACAATAAAAGGTACAAATAATCATTTTATGGAGCGAGTTTTCATAAAAGATTTTGCCTAATTTCCCATGATTCTAATGAACATAGTAAAACATTTTCCAAAAACGATTTAAATGTATTTCGTTTCTTTCCTGGCATTATCTGAAATACAGGATTTAATATGTTAATTATGGCCTTGCTACTTATTTTCTTTTCAATGTCGAAGTCATTGATACCAAGTTAAAAAATGTGTATTACTCATACTTAGATTCTGTTCCATGCTTCGGTATGCTGCTTTATATGCTTCTATAATATTATTTAAAAATAAAATATTCAAATTAAAATTTCCATTGCTATGCAACATAATTTTGACAAGCTAACAACCTTGGTTAGAACAACCTTGGATCTTCCAGCAAAGTACACACATTAATTAATCGGTCACACGTATAAGGAGTACTGTTGTCACACGTACCGCAAACGTGGGCTACATGGGCCCCAGCGTCCTTCTTTCGCCCAAAGTAAGAAAACAATCTATATTTACCTTCAGGAACCAGTTTCAAACTAGCAACGGTAGATTTAACTAATCAGCTGACCAAAGTAAGTAACAAGGAACAGTCGTCTACTAGTAACAATAACTCATCTGACCAAAAGTAAACTTGAAAATGAATTTTATGAACCTCAATATTTCTTTGGTCCAAACTAGTTATATAATATTCCTTGAACCAGGTGTACATCCTACCTTTCATTCCTTCGAATGGAAAATAAAACCGAAAAGATGGTAGTAGGCCTTCAAAGTTCAGGTTTAATAAGAAAGTCCACCAAGTGAACTAAACCAGAAGATAGCCGGTGATAGGCTCCAAATAAAGTCACTCCACTGCCACGCCTCTGGAGTTCATCATGAGGCTTCACTTTTCCTTGCAACTATTTTTCTTAATTATGCTCCTTACTCCAAGCTTCAAGTTAAAAATCAAGGTTAAAAGAAAAAAAGAAGAAACGTAATATCCTTTTTAAAAAAAATTAAAATCTTCACGAATTATAGTTCAACAGTTTAAAAGAGATGACTGTTGCTTAGAAATATAAGAATACAGAAATTTATTGAGACGTGATAATAATAATAAACCTCACCAAAATACAGACGAAAATAACCCCCGTCACCAGGTATATTTATTTTTTTCAGCATTCAAAATCTACGTAAATGTTTAAAACATTTTAAAGTTTCACTATGTTGTAAAACATAGTTTTCTGATTGAACATGTTTGTCTGGTTTTTCTTCAGTGCTTTTTATTTATTCAAAGTTTAATTTTAAATTCAAGTCAAGTCCTAATAATGATTTAATGTTGAAAGTCTGGGGCCTATGGATTAAATATTAGTAAAATGCTACATCCGGACGGTTACAGTTTAGAAAAATTTCATTACAACGCTAGTGGGTAAAAACATCTTTGATCAAATAATAAAATTAGTTTATATATCAGTGAAGAGGTGATAAGAGCTTTAAGTTCTACAATGTTAAAACTACAATATGTTTTAAATTTTTATCCTCTAAGTTCTTTTATGTCTTAATCTATTGCTTCCTTTTTTTTTTTAACATCAAATTACATTTTATATATGTTTTTATTAGTTCAGCTATATTTTTTTATTAGTTTTTCGTTGTATTCACTGTTTACTCTGTTATGATAAACAAATAAATATAAGTTATGAATAACATTATTATATCTTTTATTTTTTAGTGGAATTCATTTTAATTAATACACATCAATCAAAATGATTGAGGAAAAAATACAATACTTAGAACCATATTATTTAAAATAAAACTGGAAAATTATAATTTTATAAAATTTTAATCCATAGATATTTATATTCTCCACATTTTTGAATAATTGAATAAATTAAGAAAGTTATACTTATTGGGTCTAATGTACTTTGAAAAAACCTAAGAACTTTTCCTTAGATGGAGTAAAAAAAAAAAAATTAAACCAGGCTAGAAAGGCATTGAAGGGCATAAAAAACGGACGAAGAAAATTGTTTTTACCTTTTACACCTCCTCTCCACGTCTAACGTAGATGTAGATCAATATATAAGTTATCATAAGAAATATAAAATCTATATCCATTTTTTTTTTTCAGTAGTGCAGAACACAGTAACAAACTGGATTATCATTTCAATTCCTTTGTACTTCCACTTTAGTAATGACTCCAGATAACAATAATCTTCGAAGGAGAAAAAAAAAATATGATGGTTTCTGAGTGCTCAGAGAAAGAAGGGAAATTACAGCGAATTATGAGGGATCCTAGTTCGTGAATGGTAGCATGACAAATAGCTGGTTTGACAAGGCCGCTAGGCAAATCATCTACCTCAATAACGAGCCTTAATCTTACATAAAAAAGCGAAAGATTAAAGTCAAGGGTTTGACAGCAGAAAGCACGACGTATCGCTAAAATATTAATAATTTCAGAAAACAGCAACTCACTCCGCTAAAAGAAAAATAGAACATTAGAGTGCTGTTATAACAAATTTAGGTAAATATTTTTTTTAATATATGATGAGTTTCCCCTCACTGGAAAAGAGAAATATGAGTCATGCAAGAATGAAATAGAAAGGACAGAATAGACATTTTTAAGAACAAAAAGAATACAATAAAAAAAAAACTGACTTAGTTATATATATTTTTTAAAAAGCATTGTATTGCGATATAACTACAGTATCGTTTAAATAGATTTTTGTCAGAGTTTACATTTTACCTAATTTGATTGATCTGTATGCTGGTGTATCACAGAGACCAATTGTGTTTTGGCAACATAGCTTATTAAATAAAGCTATTTCTAAGATAACCTATTCTAGCTATGGCAAAAAAAATTATATTTTTATATTTCTTGTATTCAATACTTTTATTTTTCCTTGTCGACTTATTTTTTTAATCTCAACTTACTTTCTTAATTTTCCGTCTTTTAGTGTGTTAATTTTTTTTAATGTATATATACTTACCAATATCTATTTTATACTATAATTATTTTAATTTCTCCTTTTTGTTTGTTTGTTATTAATTTTCTTCTCATTTATATTTACATAATTTTAACCCTATCTTAATTTACTTTTTTTTTTACCTTATTATCCTGTAATGTCAAAATATTTTAAGTTTTCTGTATCTTTTAAACCCTGATGATGCTCTATAAAGTGGGGCGAAACGCCAGCAAAGAAATAGTTGTTACCTTTTTTTTTTTCTTTTTGACCGCACCCCCGTCTATCCTCATTATCAGTATTTTCCTGTAAAAAAGAATTTTGACCCAATCTCTTGGAATACAATGAACGGGGAATAGATAATGATGAAACTGTTTTAAGAAAAATTCTTAATTTAGGACAATGGCAACGAATTTTCTGAATAAAACTATTTGATTTAAACATAAGTCACATTATATATAAAGAAAAAAATCAATATTTTTCTAATTATTTTTATAACTCCATAAAAATGTGTTAATGTGTTTTGAAAAAACATTATAAGGGAGATATATATTTTTTTAAAGAGGTATTATAATCAATTTAAAGCGATCAATATGATAAAACCCTCAACCAAAAGCAGGCTAGGTACTTATGGACACAGATGAAATTTATTATATGAAAATATTTTCTGGAGATACTAGATTAAAATATTCGGCACATGTCCCAATGTTCTAATTTTCTATCAACCTCGTTTAAAAGTTTGTTTTAGTACGAATTTTTAAGTTTATACAATTGCAGTAAGAGGAAACTTAAGATAATTAATGATTATTACTCACTTCAAAAACTTATAGTTATTTAACCAGGATGTAACGTCACTTGTTTACAGGAAATTACTTTTGGAATCTGGGAGGAATTTAATCTAAAGAGAGGTCTAAAGGATTAGAACTGTTTAAGAGTAGATGTAGGAAGTAGATGATACTTTTATTGAATGTGTTAATATATACTTTACTATTTGTCAGAGAGCATGAATACAACTTTGTAAATAGGATATAGAACACTTGCTCCATTTAATGTTGCGCTGTCCTGAGGTGAGTACTCGGCTTAATGACCGCCCCCTTTGATGCCACACCCACAAGGGGATGCCGAGCCACAGAGCCCTCAATGCCAGGTAATGAGCCATAATCAGGAGATACCTGCAAAGTCACCTATCACACATCTGTCCCGAGCACCGCTTTCGAATCCCTGTTTGAAAACTGACTCCTTTGATTCCCTTATGAAAGAGCCATTTTCCTTCTAGATGATCTTTACCAGTCATTACCGGGCGAGGATTGTGCGCCTTGTCCCTAGTTCGGAGGGAACACTGTACAAACACGATGACAAGCAGTATTGATGACTGTCAAGGGGAGTTTGATCCCTCTTAACCACCTTAAAACTTTTTTTATGTATTGGTGAAAGAGCAATGTTGCAAATTTGAATTTGATAGCTTTTCTCTGAAGGTTTATCAACAATTCTAAATGAGCAGATTGATGACTCATTCAGATATTTTTAGTTATAAAATTTGTTTGTCTTTTTTTGGGGCTCTAAGTATAAATATCAGTAAAGGGAAATGGTTGCTATTATGACTATAGTATCACTAGTTACCTTCTTTGATAAGGCTTGTGGGGACCTCTGAGGACATATAAGGGGTTTTGTGAAACAGGCTTTCATATAAAGTGAGTTGGTAACCTGTAAGAAAGATAATCAACCCGTGTAGTAGGAATGGACAGGTGGGAGAAAAAAAAGTTTAATAATGAGTAACTGAATACCTCATATCTCATATATGACATTCTACACTGGTGTTCAAAGTTTCATTTAAAGAATTACAGTGTCCTAAAAAAAAAAAGGAAAACAAAATGGAATAATTTAGCTGTTTACAGCAAAGCAGTTGGGTGGGTGCAGCTGAAATCTGTTTTAATATATCATCAGAAGTATAATGGTAATTAAAAGATAAATTTTAGTCCTGGAGTCGGAAAGAGATTTTTCTTACTGGAGAAAAATCTGAATTTTTTTTGCATATAGTGAAAAATTGATGTTATTGATTATAAAAGAAAATTTTTATGATGAAACGAGAAAAATTTTATAATAATGTTGAAAGTTTTTCCCCCAAAATTAAATATTATTTCTTGAATGCTTTGGAGGGATTTTCAAAAGTATAACATTTTAATATTTCTTACTTAATGAGTAAAATAAAACAACCATTATTAAAATATAAAAAGTAAAATTTATAAAGCAATTATCAAATAAAAGTGAAAAAATGATTTTTCAAACACCTTGGAAAACAGTTTTTTTCTGCTTTTCAACCACTGAAGAGAATTTAATTACATTTAAAGTATTTGTATAGACACACATTTACACCACTTAGGTATACTTTTTGAGTCTTTTCTTGTTCTTTGCATACTTGAGGATGTACTATAGGTGGATTCAATAAGACGGTAGAGCTGTTTTGTTGACAGTCTGTAGGCAATTTTGTGTCTATTGCGCAATTGGTTTCATCCTGCACAAGCGTGTTGGGTTTTTACTAAACAAATCAAAAACAAAGTGCAACGGAATCGGACCATTCCGTGAGGTAGTTACAATACCACCGTAGCCTCTACTGACGATGAGAAAAGTAATTAATGATCTCTTCAAAGAATTATTACATGACGAATAATGGCGTATTTTTCATTCGGTACAATAAGTCTTTACTATTTATGATCTTTTAGGAACGAAATATAATATTAGGATTCCTTTCACCCAACGTTCAAGAAGGATGAGCGTATTGAAAGGTTTAGTATTTGAAATAGTACAGAAATAGCAGGCACTCCCAAGGTCCTCCCATCCGTGACGCCGTCTGCGCTTATATCCTGGTCTGTCGGAGGATCATCCAATCAAGAATCAGCGTAAGTTGATATTATGCTATCTTCCTATATTTTACTATACGCATGACAATCAGTATAAAATAAAATAAGGTAATTAATAATTATTTTGATTTATCTTAATTTTACCATCAGTAAGGGGATCGCTACTTAATGGTAAAGGAGATCGTTGATTTGAAAAGACGTTTCCGCCGGTTCTAAAACTTTCTTCTGATTAGCTTATTGATTAGTTTGATACAGTTATGATTAGTTTTTTTTTTGCCTTTTCAGATTTTGGATGTATATATTATTATTGTTACTATGTTCTTTGAGCTTAATTTTAAGCAACTGGCGCTTCTATTATGTTCTACTTCAATGATATGCAAGAGTGCTGTACTTAATTGTAAATATATATTTGGACATGCAATCTTCATAGTAAAATTTATAATTTTTTTTTAACTTATTTTCTTCAAAATATTATTTCCTCGAATGAAACTTTATTTTATTGTATTAATAAAAAGATGGAATTGTAACTAATAGTGCGCTCTGTTGAATGATATATTCTTTTGTAGTATCAGGTTTTTATTATCGGCAATTAAATCCTTCCTCTCCCAAGACGTATTGCATGAGCCCATGTGAAAATCTGCCAGACAATAAACTATATAGTCCCAACCTTCAGAACTGCCTTGCACAACTGGACTAAATACATTC
This sequence comes from Halyomorpha halys, assembly GCF_000696795.3. Taxonomy (NCBI): domain Eukaryota; kingdom Metazoa; phylum Arthropoda; class Insecta; order Hemiptera; family Pentatomidae; genus Halyomorpha; species Halyomorpha halys. The sequence continues at coordinate 881,623 of NW_027116659.1, read as the reverse complement.
AATTTTGACAGCGCTGATATGTTTGTGTGAGGTCAAGTATTTAATTAATTTTCTAAGCCAAAGTGCAAAAAATATTATTATATAAACTGAAATGAATTTTAAATAGCTGAAAGTATAGTTTAAGTACTATATTTGATCCTAATTTCTAAAAGAAATGTTCTGTTTTTTTTTTTAAATTATGTTTTGTCGTTTTCAATAGATTCCCTTTTAGAAAATGTTTCAGCAAATATCATAACAAATTAAACAAATATACTTTAAATAACAAAGCAGACAAATAGTTCTTACATAATTTGAACAAATAATGAAACTACTGCATTTGAAAAATAAAAATAGTCTTCTAAAAATCAAAAAAAGTTTCATTAAAAATCAATGTGTCATTATAAACTATAAAGAATAGGTGAAGCTAAAACATATAAAATGAAATACAATCTTTTGAACATTTTAATAATAAGATAATTTAAGAAAATTACTAATTTTGCCTAAATATGGTTTTACTTAACAAAATAAAATATACACATATTTTAGTAAACATCTATATTTTATTTTTAAATAAAAATAAAAAAGACCCTCGAACAGTTTTAAAAAAAGATAATTTTTTCTAATTTATTTTTTTGCAATTTATTTGGTTTGAAATTTATTACAACGGCATATGGATTTGTGGAGAATCTACCGATTGGTATAACTTCAACATTTACAGGTTAAAAGGTCGCGATCCTATCTTCTTTTCTTATTGGGAATTGAAAAGGAACCAAGATTAAAAACAAGATTATTCAACAAAGTTGACATAAAACACTACCTAAATGTTGACTTAATTACTCGACATAGATGTCTGTAAAAATTATTTTAAAAATGTAACATAACAAATGGGAAATATTTGACCAGGTTCATTCATAAAGAACTATCATACAGGCCCGAAATAAAATATGACCACTAATATCTATTGTCAATAATGAGTCATGAAATTCTGTAAAATATCAAATCATGAAATTTTTTTTATATATACAGTAAATATGGCGTGGTTTATTCCATGTCCAAATGAGACTGTTAATTTAATTACTTGATCATTTTTTTAGAGAATCGGATTTTCTAGTCAACAAATCCCGACAGTAAACGGTGAAAGATTATTTTTATGCAACAAAAAATACTCATAAATCATCAATTGCATAGTAAATAACCTATGAGATATATTAAGAGGAAAGATTTTAAAAACATCTCCGAAGGGAGATAGGTTAAATCATTATAATTGATTGCTTTCCGTTATTTCAAGACTGTTGCTGAGAACATATAAGTAATTGAATACGAAACTAATATGAAGATTAGAAAACATTTACATAATGCATTTCAGAATCAGAGTGACTCATTCAATAAACTAAACTACGATTTATTTATTTTTACAAAATTTTCGATAGCCTTCACCAGAGCTCACGACTATATGAGAATCTCGTAGAGGGGAAACACAGCTTTGTACAACATGACGAAATGTTCTATTAGTTCCACCCGTCAATTATACCTAGAATATTACTAATTCTGTTTAAGATTTGTTATACCTATATTTACGAAAAGTATCTAGAGAAAAAATTATAAGTATATTAGAGGAATGTCTTCAATCTAGACACATTTATACAATAATTCACTAGATGTAAAAATGATTACATAATAAATATACTAACGATTCTTGCATGAAAATAAAAAAAAAAACCTTCTAGAAGTAGTTTAATTTTAAATTATATAAATTTAATTCATATAATTTATAAATTTTATTTTATTGTTGAGTTAAGAATTAATATTCCTTATCAAAACCTGAAGAAATTTACCCCATATAATTATATTGGTAAAAAAGCGATTTTTGTTCCTACAACAATTTATAGAGAAATGAAAGGGAAGATGCCAAACTCTTAAATTTTGCAACAATTGACTAACCTGTTTTTCTTATTATATTAAAATATTTTAATGGTACCTACTATATTTTTTATAATTATTTAGTAAAATAAATCGTAAACATTTTGCGCTTTATTATGAGGTTGGGATTTTAATGCAGAGAAAATCCCGAAACTTGTTAGTTGAAATATAATTATTATTTATGAATAAATTATTTTTGGATGATGGATATTTCACAATTTGATCGAGTCTGGCACTGCTTTACAAACTCCGTAAATTCCTACCTCCTACATACTTTCTCACCATTTGTTCCTTTCTCATTGATAGATTATTCCAAGTAAACCACAATGGTTCCTATTCATCCCTCTATTTTCAGTCCGCTGGTGTTCCTCAAGGTAGTATCCTAGGTCCCATCCTGTACACCATCTATACAGCTGACATTCCAACCAATCCTAACACTATCCTCACTACGTATGCCGATGACACATGTGTGCTCGCAGTTAATAATAACCCATTAATTGTTTCCCAAACTCTCCAATCACATATGACAGCCCTCAAAGAAAGGTGTCGTAATTGGAGCATTAAAATAAATTCCAACAAATCCCATCAAATAACCTTTACCCTTCGTCGACTGCCCTACAGTTTCATTTAATAATGTTACTCTTACCCCTGTCGAACAGATCCGCTACCTTGGACAAACGATTAACATGGAATCCTCACACGAGACTGAAAAGACAGGAAACTGCACGTCGAATTCGACTATCACAGCACTTACTAGACAAGCGGTCAAAACTTGTCAAAACTCAAACACATTACAAAAGACTGATCTACATGACTGTAATAAGGCCAATCTGGACATATGGAGTTGAGCTTTGAAGCTCCACTAAACCTTCAAATTCCACTCGTATTCAATCCTTACAATCCTAAATCCTTCGTAAAATCCTCAATGCTCCTTACATTCTCACAAATAAAATCATACATAAAGACCTTAATGTTCCCTATGTAACCGATCTAGCTCGAACCAGATATCACTCCTTCCATTAAAAACTCCCTAACCACTCAAACCCCCTAGTTTCTAACTTTGCATCCTCTTCCATGCCTGACAATCCTCCGAGGCGCCTGAATAGAAGATGGCCACGAGACATGCTAATGTAAAATGTCATTAGAGTGCTACCAATGGGTAGTTGCTCTACACGTCTGTAACACTCCATTTTAACTAAGATCACATTTACTTAATGTATTATATATACATACAAGGTTAGTCAATTATTGGAAAATTTAAGAGTTTGGCATCTTCCCTTTCATTT
>NW_027116659.1:871738-878293 GCF_000696795.3 Halyomorpha halys | reverse complement strand
TATATAATATAAATTATAAAATATAATTATATAGTCAAGCGTCCGGTTGTGAACGTCTTGATTACTGGAGATTTATATCTGTACAGTAAGTTGAGACCTTTAGCAGAGAAGTGAGATACTGGACTTATAAATAAAACTAAATGAAGTTTCCCCTTGTTTACAGTTAAGTGGACATCTATTTTTATAACTAATGAAGAATTGCAACACGAGCGTTGGTACCAGTTAGTTCGGTCACGCTGTAGACATTTAGCCGTACTACATATTCAATATAGTTATAAGGGAAGTGTTAGTTCGTGAATGCCTCACTCACCCCATCAGTCTCCTTCGATTTATTGCTGCGTTAATGAACCTGTAAATATGACAGCACGGCTCAAACTGCGTTCACACGCGCTCAAGACAAAGCTGTATATATTACGAAAATCGAAAGGAGGGCGATTTTTCAATACAATTTTGCTTTTTTTCCAAAACGTGCATAGAGGAACGGATATATCAGTTAGTCAGTGGGTAATAAATGTGAAAGTTGGGTCGAATTCAAGAAAAAAAAAGTTGATATTGCTTTCATTATATACATTCCTTTTCCTCCTAAACTAGAGAATTTTAATTACCTTATCAAATTTACAACGCTCAATATGGACACTCAATAAAATCCAAGTAAGGAGGAACGTATAAAACAAAATACCCTTAAGATTAATTTATAATACTCCTTCCAATTAACAAACTATAAATGGTTTTAAGATACTATATATTACACTATGGCGATATATCAACATCAATGTTGAGTAACATTGAGTTATAATTTAAGTAAATTACAGCCACTTAGCTATCGGAATAAAATATTATCTTCAATTAGTTAATTAAATTGAATTAATTTAAATTTAAATTTTCTATAATTAGTACGAAGTGTTCACTATCATTTTGTCCAAGATAGTCTATAAATTATTTCAAATAATATATTTTCGGAAGAAAATGTTAACCCTTTTAAACTCCATTCCTTTATCATAAGAATTTGAATAACGTAAAACCTGCCGGACGGTAGAAATTGAACAGTACCCGGACCACCCTCACCAAAACTTTGGAACAAAAGGAAGTCCACCGAGGGAAATAAAATACATTTTGAGGCACTTCTATAGTGTATTTATCTTTTAAAACAAAACAACTTATATTAATAGGCCTAACAATAAGGTATCAACAAATATATGATACCGGCTCTACTGTAGCCCATATGTCGTCCACTGACATTTCTGTCACGAAAATGAGGCAATAGGCAGTATCCTATCCGCATGGTAACATTAACCTAGCCTGAACCTTTCGATAGTGAGTTAGAATATTGGCTATTACAGTTATAACCTGATCGCCATTGATCTTGACAATGTTAAAATTCAGAAGAAATAAACCAAAAAGAGCAATATCTTGAGAACTAGGTTTTACAATCCGATCATCAATGCAATTGCTAAGGTACGACAGTTCACAGGAAGGCATATACGTGTATCAGAGCTTTACTGCCATGACTTGTACTGTAAACTATTATGACCTAGTACGACGCGCTAGTACTGACACTTTTTTCTCAACAAATTTATTACACAGTAGATGTAGAGATGAATGACTATGATGTAATTATTTAAACTGCTTTTCTTTTTTTTTTTTTCTTTTTTTTTATTGTTGAATGTGTAATATTTTGTCTAAGAAGGTTGAACTTAAAAATGAGAATTTAAAACTGCCCAAAACATTCGAAGTTTTATTCGAGTAACATTTCCTTCCGAAAATAACAGTAATTACGATTAAATATATATATTTTAATTTTTTAGAGACCTTGATCAAGACAAACACACCTCTAAGAAGCCGTGTGATTTAACCATTCCTGTTTCGGTCGGGAGCGAAGGAACATTCAAACTGAACCTAAAGGTGTAAAATTGCAATAGCATTAGATCGTATCATTACCTTTAGCATCGGCAAACAAACCTAGAATTCGTTTGTTTTTTGCCAGGAGTTTGGAAGCGTAATGACAGAAATTTAGCGGGCCGTCCTTGCACCGAGGAATTATGTTAATGGACCTCTTGGCCAGGAGCATCCTTGGAGTATACCGGGAAAGTCGAAGAACGTGACCTGCTGGCGTCACCGCTGATATCACACGGAAGAGACCGCTCAACCTTTATTTATCGGTGCGATGGGAGAGGAAGCAGGAGTACGAAAATACAAGACGAGGAGGATCTGACAGGAGAAAGGAATCTAGGTTGTTCTTGTCGATGCTGAGGAGCATAATGATTTAATGTAATTTTATTTGGACGTTTATAATGACCGCACTCGTGATCTCTTGAGAAGAAGGGGACTTGGACAAGGTTACAAAAAAAAAGCGCCGCATCTTTACCTACATTAATCTATGGCCTTGTAGTTGCTCAGTCATACCTGTCCAAACTGTTGTTGGATCGAGCCTTTAGCATGGCATCAGCCAATATTCCGGGCATGAAATGGTTGTCTAAAATGGAGTAGAATAGTCACTCATACTATAGTTTAGGTTGCTATTTACAATTAAAATGAAACAATTTTTTTAAGTTCAGTAGAAACTTGCTAATCCGCTGGGTTTTTTCCGGATCTAAACATCACCCATTAATCAGGAAAGCCGGTTTAATCTGAATGCATAAATATAAGAAAAATCCAACATTAATTTAACTCATGTAGTCGGTAAACAAAATAAAGCGCAATATAAAACTTAATAACTATGGTTTGGAGTAATAAGGACAAATATCCATTTTTAGAGGTTTCTAATTTTGTAAAGAGAAACGTTCTATGTCAAAAATTAATAGATATACTTTATTTAGTTAACTGTATCCATTATATGTAGACACATATTAATATGATTTTGTTATTTTATTTTTATAAGCGATTATTAAGCATCTCATACATTTCAATATCTCGATAATCCATATTTGATCCACAGACCCTTGAAAATACGAATTATCGGGACATTACTCTAATAATATTTATTACTAAGTAATAGTATACTATTATTTTTTTTCTAGACATTTCATATGTAATGTATTTATAAAGTGTACATAATGGCTTATTCAGTTGTTCGTAGCGGCTTTATTTTTAATTCGATAATTATTTTTTGTTATTTTGGGAACCGAAAGTGAAAGGAAAATCTGAACTCATGCTTATTGCTTTATTTACAAATACGACCTTTGTTATCGTGCTTTTAAATAAGTATTAAACATTAAACGGCAACATGATAAATATAATTCGAGACTGTTCCATATTTAGGAGCTAGGGAGTGAGAAAATTGGCCTGGGTAAAATGTGACTTTCTCGTTGGGATCGTGTAAAGAAGAACCGATGACTTAAAGGCTGGGATTATCTTTCTTATAGGGCATAAAAGTGCCCCTCGAGATTGCTGAAACTTCAATTATTCGTCAAATCTACATTTCAAAGGGTTCATTACAGCCCAATAAGGCTGTCTCTTTTTTATACCAGTCTCACGTCTTCTTCCCGAGCGCGAAATAACCGACAGCCTCGGGGGAGAAAAGAAAAAAAAGGTCACATAGCCAACGACTTAATCTAATAAAGTTTCGTTATGTGGGAAGAATTGCCGGTGTAAAGGGGTCGAATAAACGCAGAAGCCATAATTGCAGTTCTTAGGACAGATCCGCAAAAACAATTATACGATTACTTAAATATCTATGCAAATACATATATTTATTTGTATTTAATTTATTATTAATACTAATTAGTAATTTAACATTATTCACTATTCCACCACCGTGCAACTGACCTTATTGATCAACTACTTTTTACTACTGACCGTAAAATTAGTTTTGTTTTTTGAATTAATTTATATTCAAATCCTCTTACTCTAACTTGAGGTCAAACATTAACATATAAAATCGATGAATCCATTTATTTTTTCTTGTTTATAAATGTCATTTAACAGCTTCAATTCATAATTTTTTATTTGTGTTGTTGACATAATACAATTGGATATTTCTAAATTTAAAATGTTAAGTTTACAACTAAAAATGTTTGTCATACATGTTTTATATTCACAAACTTTTTCATTTTTAATCTGCTTAAAAAATTTTATTTTTCTATCTCTAGATCCAAAGACTAATAGTGAATAGTTAATATTTGTAAATAGTGAGAGTCAGATAGTGAAGCAGTTTAATTTATACTATAAAAGTTTAGTTGAAATTCCAACAATACAAATATTTGTCTAATACAAAAATAATTTATTTAATATTGAATTTATCTCTTTATATTTGTTCTCCTGAAAATTTTCGTGATTTTGGCATCCCTATTGTATTAAAATTTAGAGAAAAATTCTTAAGAGTTGTCCACTAATTTAGTTTAACTCGATTTGGGAAAAAATAAAAAATCTAAGGGCAATTTCAATGAAATATTTAAAAAAGGTCTGCCAAGCACAAAAGTTAGTATAGCTTTCTCATAATTTTTTTTTTCTGACCTCCTTTATTGAAAATATATATATATAACAATATTAATATATGGCTGAGTATATAAACAAGTAAGTGTTGCCCTTCCTTTGCCACATGGCATTATAAGGGGTTGGGCTGAGTCAGCTGAAGGCGGGGGTTACAATATTGGCCCAGGAGCCGCTGGCCGGGGGGTACAAAGAACGGGGAGGGCCACTCAACTGTGAACGAAAGTAGAGAGTGGAATTTAATGAAATCAATAAGAAACTGTTTACAAGCCAATCCGCTTTAACATTCTGAAAATGTTTTTTGCCAAACCTTCTTTACGATTCTGAAGGAAATATGCCGTTAAGGCGGGTATTTAGACAAATAGGACTACTATAAACCTAGAACGGTACTAGGTACTAGAGCGGAGCAAGGATGGGCCGCGAACCCCTTGGTATGGTTCGTCAACGTTTGTTTTGTGAGGCTTTATGATTATGATTACTGGTATATTGTTTACCTTCCCCTTATTTTTTAAGTTGGTTCAAAGGTTCAAACTCAGAATGCCCTTTTTATAACCTAAATTTTAATTATTATTTTGAGGAGACTCAAGTTAGGATTAGGGTTGGTTACCAGGTTCTTATTCATCGGATTGGGAACCAATAACCTGTAACATATAAATTTTGATATATATCAACAACAATTATGATTATTCGGCATAACTAATGTCTCAGCATAAAGAAGTTGATAAAATAATATGAACTCTAAAATTATTATTTATACCATTGAGAAGCTTGACAATTATGCCATATGGACCTTCCTCTTTAACTGAAGACGGAGATGGTATCGCGACACCGGTAGGAGGTAACTAGAGTTTGCTGGCATCAAAAGAACAGTACAGAGCTAAGGCCACCTCCGAGCCCTAGTTAGCATTTGTCTCTAAGGACGGAACTAAATCGCTGTTAGATCCTATCTCTCTTCGCTATCTCGGGGCGACCATCTCGGGAAAAAGATCTCAGGAATCGCGAACCATTTATGGCGCATCCATTGAATGCCTGACGGTTAGCCGGAGCATCGAAGGATCTTAATCTCTTTCTGGAATGGCCCTTCCTGGGCTCGTGGAATAAAGTCTCCCGATAACTGGACTGCAGGAGGGGAGACGCCATATCGGAGGCAGATACTGCTTATCTGATAAGGATAAAAATTAATGGAGGCCCTCAGTGCTCCAAGGCAGGTTATGTTAAAACGCATCTTAACGATTTTCGAAGTCGTTTTAGGCTTCATTGGTAGAAAATATGCAAATACAGTGCTTTCAGCATGATAGAACTATCAATAAAAATTTTTACCTGTTCATCTTCATGTCCCACATAAAGAGCGAGAATGCCCTAGTCGTCTTCAACTCCTACCCCTCAAATCCTCTTCTTTTTCTAAAGTTCTTCAAACCATTTCATTAAACTATCGACAATTAATAAAAAGTCAAATAATGCGAAAAACTTCTGAGAAAATTTGGCAAATTAGAATAAAAGATATTTGCAATCAGCCGCACACCCAGAAATAAAAATACATTATTTTTCGTGTTTTTTTTTTTTCGCAAAATCTGATTCAAAGTAGTTACACGTTATGTTATAAAAATTTATGAAATGAGGTATTATTCATAACTGACGACCAGTGAAAGAACATGCCAATGACCTTTTATGAAAAATAGTAATTTTTGTTATGAAGTATATTTTAAATACCCCTTTCTATATTACAACTTCTTTAATTTTAAATTATGGTTCTTTCCTCACAAAAATTGAGTTTTCCATTCTAAAGTTACTATGCTCAAATTCAAGTGTTCTTCACGTGTAGCTCTTCAATTTTTGTGTGTGGGTATTATTATTTAATTAATATATTAGTATTATTGTTAAATCATTATTTTTTATTTAGTATTTTATTGTAAAATGCGATATATTTTTTAAAATAAAAATATTCAGCTAACAAGGGAAGCTGAAACAGATTTCAATGAAACATTTTATTTTTGATACTTTTTTATTGATCAAAAACAATTAAAAACTGAGTGTCCCAGGGTTATTGTCTGTGCTTAGCATCGTAATTTTAAAAATATTTTGTTCTATCCCGTAAATTATTAAATATTTGTATAAATCTATCGTTTA
>NW_027116659.1:845369-871688 GCF_000696795.3 Halyomorpha halys | reverse complement strand
TATATATATATAAGCCGAAATTTCCTTTATTTAGCATTTAGCAAGGCAATGATTCACTTTTGAAATTTAACCAACGAATATAGAACTTCACATTTCACAAAATATTCAAAATTTATTTTGGAAAATTTGATTTGTTACGGTAGAGTTCTATACTTACAATAAAACAAATGTTTCAAAATCTATAAATTAAAATTAGAATATTGTTGCAAAAATCTCTGGAATTATTATTTTTTAGAACAAATTTTAAAATACAAATAAATTGCAAAAAAAAATATGTTCGGCGAACGAAAGGTTCGAAGTAAACAACGACGTAAAAAAGACGATCCTCAATTTACCTCTGTCCATTTAACTCATTAAAAATCTAAATCTATAGATCTAACACAGTTCCCCAGTGGAAGGCGTGGCTAGTAAAAAGTTTGTAAAAATATTAATCGATAAAGTATAAAATAAATATACTTAAAAATCTAAATTAAATTAATGACTACCAAATAAAAAAAAAGCAGTAACATAGACCAATGAGTCAGTTTTTGTACAAAAAATCTATACCAGAAATTAGTTCTGTAAGTATTTATAATACATAAAAGAATTCTAAATTATTTTCGTGGTTGGTTAAATTAAATTTTTTTCAGTAACAATCTGAGTGATTTGAAAGAAAGAAACAGCTGGCAATTTCTTTTTTTTTTTTTTAAAGTGTCGCCTGTCTGCCTATCCTTATACGGGTTTTTGAAAACCGTTAAACATAAAAAAAATAAAAAATATAAACCAACGAACTATAACTTGAACTAGCCGTCAAATAAGGTGTTAATAGTTAAAAAATATTCAGTCTAGGTAGTAATAAGGAGGAAGTTCCGTTAGGCAGTAAAATACTCACAAACGGGCCGCTATACTTGGGGGTGTACTGTAGGGGTTGGTCATAAAACACTGTCTTCTTGTCCTACTGAACCCTACCATGTACTAACGGTACGTTTTGTAAGGGTAAAAAATGCGGGCTGTTTTCCTTTCTAAATAATTTCACTTTCACTCAAATGGTAAAAAAGAATAGTAAATTTTGAGGTGGGACCTAAAAGTTAAAGGTTGGCGCTACAATTGATGTTCTACAAATTTGGGTTTTAAGGATTATTTGATGTACTGAATTTTTATTTTTGTTAACAGCAAAAAGGTTTTCTTAAATAATGGTAATAAATAAGACATCCAGGAATTAGATTTCAGTAGTAACGAAAAGCGGTTAGTCCATAATTTCCTCTGCCTTCCAGCCTCAAATCTTCAAGATCAAAAATAACATTATTTCTAATATGTTTCGGTTTAGTCGGTAGATATTTAATATGCTGTTGGTAATTTTAATGGTTAATTGTTTTTTCTTTCTACGCGCAGTTCAATAAGCCAAATGATATATTATCATAGCTTAAATGTGACAATTATATAAAATCTCCGCTGAATATAAAACTAAGGTTATTAAACCCTAATATAAAATCAATCAGATTAAATAAACAATCTTAAATCGAATAGTCATATCGCTTTATTTCTTCTTAGGTATGCGCAAACGAGTTTTCTTTCATACAGTTATATTTCAAAATAGTAAAAGAGCCGGGAAGAAAAAAAGGCTGTTATCTCACCCTAATTTTTTATTACTTTAATGAAAAATATGTATAATTACTAGTCAAAACTGATGAGTCTGCCTAGTATATAGGTACGGTAAATAAAAAAAGGCGGCTGCTTCAAAACCTTAAAAAAACATTATTTTTTCATTCGGAGCTCTATATCTTAAAAGCTACCAACACTAAAAAATCTAAAAGAACATTATCTAAAGTAGAGTAAATTTTCTGAAATATTAGTCCTAATAGAGATATTTACGCCCTATAGTTCTCGAGATATAGCTTTTTAAAAAGAAAAAATTATTTAAAATGTACAGAAAGATTAGTAGTTAGTTAATTTATTTTGAGAAACCTATATCTCAGGAACTATGTGACGCATAGATGTCTATTACCACTCCAACTAAAGCTAGTTTAATGTACTATAAAGTAGTTTATGACCTTTACCTTCGTATGAATAGTAGTTTTCATGATATTTACTAAAATAAATTGATTTATAGTTGTTCGGACAATTAGTTTGATTTATGAAAAACTTTATTTCAGAAACCATTGGAAGTACAAATGTCTGCCAGCACTAAAATTAAAGCTAGTTAAATTTATTATAAAATAGTTTATAACTTTTTTCTTTGTATGATTAGTAGTTTTTATGATATTTGACAAAATAAACTCGTATAACGTATTTGACAAAACGTTAATTTCTATTTGTTCGTATAAAACGTTGGATTTTTGATAAAATATATCTCTAGATCTATAAGACGCACATATGTCTGCCAACACTCAAAATAAAGGAAATTTAACTTACTATGAAGTAGTTTATGACACTTATCTTCGTAGGGGTAGTAGTTTTTGTGATATCCACATATGAACATAAATTTGTCCAAACAACTATAAATCTATTTACTTTAGAAAATTTCATGAAAACTACTACACCTAAGAAAATAGACGTCATAATCTACTTTATAGCTCATTAAACTAGCTTTAATTTGAGTGTTAATAGACATCTGTATGTCACATATTTCCTGTGATATAGATTTCTCAAAATAAATTACCTAACTGCTCATATTTAACATTTTTAGTAAATCTTAACATTTAAAATAAATTTTTCTTTTTAAAAAGCTATATCTCGAGAACTATTGAAAGTAAATAGCTCTATTAGGGCTTACATTTTAGAAAATTTACTCTACTTTAAATAATGCTCTCTGCTTATAAGGAGCTCCGAATAAAAAATTAATTATTTTTAACGTATTGAAACAGCCGCCATTTTTTATTTCCCCTACCTATACTTGGCAGACTCATAAATTTTGACTAGTAATTGTACCTAGTTTTCAATTAATTACCTCTTCTTGGGCTCTTGTACTAAAAAGGGCTATATCAATTGAGCTTAGAATTGATGAAAAAATTGAGGATTAGTGGAAACCATGGTCTAGTATAAATTTCATAACGTTCCATCAACCACTAATTTCCTGGATATACTTATATTTCAATAGAATAAACAAAAAACTTAGAAACCATAAATAAACAAAGTACGATAACAGCTGACAGGCTGTATCAGCTAATCGAGTAGAACAGCTGATTGACATGTATGTATAGAAGTACTGGACTCAATAAAAAGCATAATATCTTCATGTACCAATGGTAGAAAAAGGTAATATTTAATTTGAATTATGTAACCACAAGTAAGGCTACCTATTAATTTAATGTTTTTCTGTTTAAGAGGGATCGGAAAAAAAAAAAAATTATTTTTAACTAGGCATCCTATTTCTGGAACCCGTGAGATCATTTCATAGATGTTTATATATATTTCAAAAATTTCAGTTACATTTATTAAGGTAGTTTCTATAATTTAAGCTACCCAAATATTTTATTTAAGTTCTATGATAAGGAAGGTAGTAGTGTTAAATAATAATAATCTAATTATTCAATTTTGTCATGTATTTAGCAAACACTTTCACTCGCCCTTATTCATTTAATGCACTAAACGGAACCAATTAATAAAAAAAAAAATTAAAATGTTTCCACCTTATATAAATAATATAAACAGGTTTCTTAATCTCAATGTAAAATCCAGACATCAATCTTACAAAAGTATAATATCATAAAAAATCAAAAATGCATAGTTATTATTTTTTTTCTAAATCCGTTCAGGAAAAAGTTCACAGCTCATTTAAAAAACTTCAAAGTGAGTGTTACCCTCATAAAAAAAAAAAAATTGAGTACTCCCAGGAGGCTGGTTCGGGGCTTCCTTTTTGCTCTGAAGAAGGCCAACAAAGTAAGCCCAAACGTCGGGATGCACACAACGGTAAATATTTACAATACAGAATATTCTTATTTATTCAGAGCCTGATCCGATTTACTCATATTGAGCAATTATTTAATATGGTTCAATTTTCAAAGTTGGTTAAATTTTAATTTATAATAATGACTTCAATTTTTTAATATTCGAATAAATCTTGCTATATATATTATTTAGATATAACTAACCCTAATCCTTAAATTATATGTATTCTTATTTTTACCCAATGAGGATTTTATAAGCTTCATTATTATGTTGTTTTTTTCTAAAGAATGACAATAAAAGCTGCCACAATCAAGGGCTATAAGTATTACAGTTCTAAGTATTAATACATACAATATATATTCAATTAAAGCTAAAAGAAAATATTAATTTATTAGTTGTAAATCATTATTTTCTTCATAAATTGTATTTCATATATTTATTTATGTTGTTTCATTAATTAATTCAGTTACGGTCTGTTTACTATTGTCTTTTTCTACTGTCTATTTACTATGTATTTTTCAAACTATCTATATTTCACTTTAGTTAGCTTTTTCATTAATATATGGTATTTCAGTAATATTTTATAAATGAAATAGCTAGTTCCATCTCTAGAAATAATTTCAAAATTTTATAATTTTAGCTTATAAACCGTTAAAGCCCCCACAACTTATGTTTAGTATTTAGTTTCTTATTTTGGCACAGACCGATAACTGTTTTCCTCTAGTCCTTCCACATTTGTTATAATTTGCTGAATACATAAATAAATAAATATAGTTTCTAGAATATACATAATGGTAGCATTCGAATGAGTTCAGAACTAACTAGCTTACTCAAGAGCAATTTTTTCAAAATTGACCATTTGAATCATTGAGCAAACATTATATTAACATGGTTCTCAATATTTTTTTTATCAGCCCATAAACATGTAATATTTACTAATGTATGGTATATATCATAGCGTCTGTATAAGATATGGCATAAGAAAAAATAATTACGTTAATAGAAGCAAACGTCCAATTGAAGTAATAACACGGGGAACTTTATAAATTGCCATAATGAACTGGGCTATCTTGAGGCATTAAGTTGAGCCGACATCCATCACACAATATTGCACCATTACAGCTCATGCCCATCGCTTCAGACACATTAACAATTTACTGTCGGCCACGATTCTATATTAAAAGGCGTACGGCTGTATTAGTGATTTCATAGGGGGCACGTCTTCGTGAAACCCGTGCAATTTCGATACGGCTTTGCTAAAAATTGTTCTTCTTTACAATAGTTTCTAGACAATATTAAAAGAGATTTGATACTTTATACCAACAAATTATGTAGACATGTATCAACAGTTTTTTTCAACCTAATATACCAGAAATTGTAGACCGTTGTTACAACGGGACAGCTGAGTGAGTAGCTATGTATTCTGCCAAAGAAGTCAAGATAATTCATTTTTCTTTGTTATTAATGTCAAACCGTTTGGCTCTCAGCCGATCTTATGTTCATCATCCATATAATTAGTAGAATTAAAACCAATTATTATTTTTTTAACGACAATGTTAACCATTCTTAATTCTGTTACAATAACTTTATTTGACTAATTATTTTATGTTATAAAATTATTATTGCTCACTCATACCAATTAATAATGCCTCCTGTAGGAAAATGATTTGTTGAAGAATTTCAAGGACTGTTTTCGTTTCAAGGACAACAAAAAACCTTTACCGTTACAACCTACAAAGGGTCAGGACATCACTTTACAAATAATACAAGTAAAGGTTCTCTTTTTTTTTAGGAAATGTCATTGAAAAGATTTAATTTTCTTTAAAGAGGAACCTTTACTTTTATTTTTCGTGCAGTTTCTATGTACTTAGCATTACTGTGAAGTAAGCCATCGATGTGTTATATGTGCCCCAGGAGGTGCTATGTGCTCCCACACCCACAGGGTTGAGACTAATTTTTCGAACCTGAGCCCAGAAGACAGTAGCAATATTCATTAACCAGCTCAAAATCAGAATTTAGAAATGCAGTTCGATTAAAAAAACAAAAGGTCTAGTGCGCATTCATTTTTCATTTTTTTTTCTATTTTCTATTTTTGATTTTGATTAAACTCGTCTTGTCAATCTAGAACTAAATTGTCTTTAATACCAACTAGGTCTTATCCTCATTGAAATATTCGACCAGGGCTTAAACGAAGTGTTTAAAAAATCTTCCTCAAGTACCTTCAATTTAAAAAAATAAAAAGTTCTCATTGTTAATCAATCACAAACAATTGATAAATACAAAATATCGAAGAATTATTCAAGTAACTAAAAGAGAAAAAAGGAAAAATAGATTAATCAGATTTTAACGAGAAAAGCAGAGACCGCGCTTACTCGAGCATTATGGGTTCGTTATTTTCGGTGAAATTATCTATCATGATACGACATGTAATTATCAATGGTTCATTCATGAATAAGGGTCGGTTCTATGGCAATTTTAATTATTAGTTTCAACTACAGCTAATTATAGCCTATCACTGTTCAGCAGGTGGCCACCAAACTACAAAAACTTGGGGACGTATTTATGCTGATAAGTGAAAGTTGTATCATGGGCATTCATTAGCGGGTTGTGGTAATTAACAGGTCATTGTGGAAGAACTCATATTATCTTAGAAATTTATGTAATTATTTGAAACAAAGTCAACAAACATTTTTGTAGTAAACTTGTCAGAGAACAAAACTAGAACAATAATTTTTGCAGAGAAACAGCAGGTTCTACAACCAAAATAGACTTCTGAATAAAAAAAGACACATTGTTTGCCATATGCTCAGCAGATGAAAATTCTGATTTATTTTCAGATGGTGTCGTGGCCAAAATCGAAGAAAAAAGGTCTAAGTACTTCTTTCGAAAAGGATGACCGTTGTTCGAGCAGTTGAAATTATATTGTATTTCTTTTTGGATTTTCTGGATGGTTTCATGACCATAACTTCGGCCCCTCAAACATCAATAATGCCAACCAGCAGAATATAAGAAGTCAGAGCTGTTATAAGCTATGTTATGTGGCATAATCTTTCGCGGCCACTGCTTCAAGAATCCAAACAAGGCGCGGCCTTTTTTTTTCTTTTATGAGTGAATATTGAATGTAAAACAACATGAAGAAGCCCTCCGTTTGTACTCGGAGATATGTCAAAAATAATTTTTGAGATATGATATAATTTAGCGTATTTCTTTCACTTGATGACTTCTTCTGAAACGTTTATAATTCTAT
Source organism: Halyomorpha halys (assembly GCF_000696795.3). Lineage (NCBI taxonomy): Eukaryota > Metazoa > Arthropoda > Insecta > Hemiptera > Pentatomidae > Halyomorpha > Halyomorpha halys. The sequence goes on along the minus strand of NW_027116659.1, from coordinate 864,574 downwards.
GAGGATTGCATCCCATTGGAGGACCTGTTTATTGTTTTATTCTTCTTCGGGACGGTTTTTGTTTTATTTAAGATGTATATTATTTTTTCATCTGAGCTAATTTAAAAGCTCAAGCCACTTGTTAAGCCACTCTAAGAAAACCAACTTCAATTAATAAGCAGTAAAACGAATTTTTATAGCAGATTTCTATTACAAACTATTTTATGCCCCTATGTCAGTAACTTATTTAATATTTTAATTATAGTTCCTTATTTTATCACTTTTTTAGTTAAAAAAATATATTAACATTATACCTAATAATGCATTAGGGAACTATAACATTATTAGAAGTCATATTTCAATAATTGTAATTTTAAAAACGTGTAAATAATTTTTTTTTCTTTGATATGCAGCTTGGTTGATATAGAGCACTGAAACACATACGGGAAAAATATTAGATTTTTTATTTAAAAAAGTAAAATGAAAACTTCCAGTAGCGTGTAACTTCTCAATTCCTTCTAATTGAAATTTATCTATTCCTCTTGTATAGCTTTTACTTGAAAACATGAATCTTATTCTTTTTTCTTCTGTTGCTTCTCCCTATAGTGCCTACTCAGCGTAGGGAAGCGTTCAGCCACCGGCTTCAACTTCGATGATCCTTCCCTCTTGCTCTGCAAAGCCTGTCTACAAACTCCAGGTAGGACCTCCTTGGTCGTCTACGAGGCCTTCTGTCATCAGGCATATACTACTTCGTCTTTAGGGGATCCCTATGTTCCTCCATTCTAATGACGTTGCCAAACCATTTCAACTACCGTGTCTGCAGAACCTCCTTCACTGAGGCAATCCCCAGTTCCTGGCGTATCCACTCATTTCAGAAACGATCTCTCCTCGTCTTGCACACCGTTCTTCGCAGAAATTTCATTTCAGCAGCAGAGACTCTACTCTCCTGCCCGTCCGTCAACATCCAGCTTTCAGCTCCATACAAGTGTATCGGCAAGTATACAGACTTGTAGACATGGAGCTTGACATTCCTACCTACCTCTCGCTTCCCTAATGCAGTATTGTAGATCTGGTAATAGACTGCATTAGCCTTCCTTATCCTGTTTTCCCAGAGCTGTCTATTATAGTTCCTAGGTAAGTGAAATTGTAACCACTTCCATTTCTTCCCCGTTACAATATATATAAGAAGATTTTCTACTTGCCTCCATACTTGTAATATCTTGCTTTTGCTGGTATTTATTTCCTTTCCTTTCCGGTGGAGCTCTTCGTACAATTTAGTCACTGCCTGCTGTAATTCATCAGAGGTGTCAGTGACGAGAACAATATCGTCCGCGTAGAGGAGGAGTCGTATGACCGCAGGGCGGAGGTTTCTACAGCTGAGTAACGTCCTCTTTGTTCTTCTTTTACAGCTACTTCAGCCATGTACAGTAAAAATAGCAAGAGACTTAGATTGTCCCCTTGATTGACCCCCCTTGCTATGCTAAAGCAATCAGATTTCTTTCCGTTCATCCTAACTATTCCTTTTGGGCTTTGATAAGTGGATTCAATAGCGTCCACCTATGTTATTGGGACATTCTTAGCTCGGAGAGCCTCCCATATTTCATGTCATGGAACGGAGTCAGAGGGTGCTTTGAGGTCAAGGAGATATACATAATTGTGTATCAGAAATCCCAGAATTTCTGGATTATATTGCTTAGAGAGAACATATGGTTCTGTGTTTGCCGTCCTAGTCTCAATCGGACTTGTTCTTCTCCGATGAGATTCTCTAATTGGGGTCTCAAATTTACCTCCAGAATAGACGTGTTAAGTTTGTATATTACTGGTGAGAAATATAAGGTTGGAGCATTCTGCCTGAGACTTGTGGATAGGAATAATTGTATTATATTCCCAGTCTGTTGGGATCATCTTCTCAATCCAAGATTTTTGGCATAGTAGTTGTAGAGCCTTCACTAGCTCTGAAATCCAAACTAATGCAATACAAACTGTCATAAGCTCTGTATTCATCAAAGTTAATATTATCGGTATTTTTTTACATTTCCTTTTTCTCATAATAAAGTCTGTTATTCATCTTATTAATTCTATAAATATTATTTTTTTCTTTCATTCTTCGATTGCGTAACCATTATTATTATTTTTTAATAATTTATTTTCATTATTCCTAAGAATTCAATAAATATAAAATAATAAACAGAGGGGTATCTTCCGCACGAGAGTAAACCTGCACATTATCAATGGTTAAAAGAAAATCATAATGATAATAACCCTATAAGGACTATGCATTCGTTAATTCAATTGAAAATGTAAAATAATGGGTAAGGCAATTCCAGAAAATATTATAATTTTTTTTCTTTTTTAAGCATAATTAACTCGATTCCGTGAATTCATTTTTAAGGTTTGTCATCGACCTAAACATTTCGTTATTATCCAATTTGTAAGTCGAATATTCGAATTAACTTACTACTAACCACGAATTTAGGTAATACGATTTTTTTAACGTTTTGAAAATTTCTTGTTCCTTTACCAACCGTTGGGCGTAGCCGATGTACCATAGCAAAAACTTCTCAAAGACTGGACAAAGGGCTGGTGCAGGAGGGCACTCCCACAAGACAGAGGTCGATATCAAGAGGATTGATGACCGGGCCAAGAAGGATACAAGATCCGTGTCACCAGAGGGACTAATTCAGAAATGGTGTAGTCATTTGTCCGGCATCACAGTCAGGACCGCAGCACACTTTAACACCACGCCTTCAAGACCTTGTTTTATTTTTAATGTTCTACTCTGTCTTATCAGCCATGGTGCGAGATACTTTTGGAGTAACGGGGCGGGAATGGAATAAGGAAATTCTGTCATTGAATAAGATTAGGAGTTTTAGTCCTTACTATTCTTAAGCAAAAGCACAATTAATTAAAACATCGGAACAGAAAGAAAATAATAAAAATCAATAAATTAAAAGGGACCAGGAATTTACTGCGTTTATTATAGTATATATAAATATTTTACAGAAACATGAACTATTTCATTTCACCATCATAAAATTATTAAACAAAAATATCTAATGTAACTATGAGTAGGTTTCTTACGGAGAAATATCTCGACTGATAACATTATTGGGGGTTATAACCTACATTATAATTAGTAATGCTACTAGCTGGATAACATATCGTTTATCCAACGCCAAAATATGGCGTATTTGCAAATTTCTGAGAGGACTATTTATGATTGCATTTTTATGGTAGCAATATTGACTACGGATTTAAGGTAGTAACTGATTCCTATTTTTTATTCGCGTCAAATAAACAATTTAATTGTTTTATTTGTCAAATTCTACGGACAACGCAGAGAATAAAAAGCCACATTAAAAAATAACAAGAACCAAGATACAAAATTCGTAAATATACCACTTTGAATTAGCTCCGATGAAATGGGAACAAAACTCAATAAAAAAAAAAAAATTAACGGACAACAGAATAAAGTACGGAAATGGTAAATAGTTTTTATCTTTTTTGTTTATGGCAACCTCTCTTTTTTATCACTGACGCTTGGAGAGTTCACTAGTAAAACCGTAGTCACAGTAAAGACTACTTTATTCATTAAAGTTTTGGTATTGCATCTGAATACAGTTTTAAACAATTTGATTTAAATAGAATCTAGTTTCTTAAGAAGATAAAGTGCAAAAAAATTTCTTTTTATATCCATGCGCCTAGATCTAACAACGATAAGAGGGACAATGGCAGAATCCTTTTACCTCAATATAGCCCATCCATCAACTCCGGTCAAAAGAAATCTATTTATTGGGAAAGAAAGAGACAGAGAGAAGCCGAAGCACTCAGAACTGGGAAACAGTAAAGTTGTATCTGCATGGAGGCTTCGCCTCGTGATGAATAACAAGGAGGGAAATAGACTAGGTCAGGGGTTGTAGCAGATAACGGCCGGCGACACGATCTACCCGGGCTTGAGAACATGGCCTTAGACGATCCCCATCTAATTAGCAAAGTATCGATCCTATCCTAACCAGTGCGATACATCGATTGTAGCTTCGTTAACACCCTCTAGTCTACATGGCTCAATGTGCCCTCTTTGGAGCTACTTGTGTTGCAGATAAAAGAAACTGAGTTACGAAGCTACATTCACACAACCATATTTGTAGATCAAAGTGGAATTGAACTATTATCAACAAAAATAAATTGATATACGACTATTGCACATTCAAAATGTCGTTTAATCATGTCGCTAATATAAAAAAAAAATTATTTATTCCAAACTAATAGTCAAATAACAATTTTTAAAACCACATGTTTCTAAACCATTAGAAGTATGTATGATCAAACAGATCATTTTAAATACAATGACTGGTTTATAAAATAAGGTAAGGTGTCTTTAAAGGGGTTTCATTAATAAGGCCAAGTGTTTCCAACTTGTCCCAAAATCGATGAACTTTTGATTTACTCCAATTTCCTTGACCCACGGAACGAGAACACCCGTATCAGGAAATAAAAAAGGTATACTCAGACCAAGCGAATAAGCCCTATGCTTATAAATTGTTTATTACTACAATGACAGTAATATTTAAACAAGACGTATCAGCGCCAGCGGTACTAATAATCAATTCTTGCATATCTTTCCTCTACATCGAACTCCAAATCTTCAAGAGCAGACCATACCATATTCCTGACCTCCTTTTGGTAAAAATCTGTTACATATATGCATCCAGCCAATTTATTACTAACTACCCTAGTAGTAAATATCCTTTTTTGTTAACATAATACGCGTTTTCAGTTACATTCGAAGTTGGATAGTCGTCAAAAAATCATAATAAAAACACAACAGGGGGCTGCATTAATCCAATTTTGGGCGTTTTTCACTAAGAGCGATTTCCAAGTGATAACAAATTCCTCCGTCTTATAATGTAAATACAATTTTTTTAAAGATCAAAATTAAAACGGTTTCTTCTTAAACTTATAATAGAATTATCGTGTATTAGCATTAAATAAGTAAAATACCTATAAACTATAATGATATACTTTAAAACAAGAAACCTAATATGATAATTATTAGATAACTGCATGATGTACATATATCATTTATAAAACGTAATTATCATTTGAATGGCCATAAACTGAAATGGGTCATGAATTAAAATATTATTCCAAATAATGAACAGTCAAAGCATACATTAACATGATTTCACAACAATGATATTGTTCCAAATGGGATATTACGGAATGGGGTAAGCGGGATAAGGACGGACCATTTCATTCACAAAACAATTGAACGGTTCTTTCTGATTTCTTTGCATGTATTTCTTTATTATATATAAGACAATCGTTAAATTTTAAAAGGAATACGGAACCTTACTGTTTTTCTTGGAATTTAAACAGTAAACCATGGTGTCTGTAGAGAAAAACTACTAAAACAAATAGAGGAAATTGTTCGGGGTCTAGTGGGATTTGACTCTGATAATTTTACAGTATTTAAAAAATAAATAAACGCAGTATATAATTTGCATTATAACATATTACTACTAGAAATTACCGAATTCGTTTTAAATCTACAAATAATCAAACGTAATGGGAATAAAAAGTAGTGAAATCATTTAAAACTTTCATTTTCCATTAAGTTTTTCAAAATATACAGTTCATTTTTTATTACAAAATTTTATTTTTTTATGATACAAATATGGAGGACATAATATAAAATATAAAGAATTATAATTAGGTGTATATAGTTGACCGTAGATTAATAATTGGAGAAGATGCTCGTGGGGTGCAGTCAGCAAAAAAAAAGTCATAAATAAACAAACAATTATCTATTCATGCCGACGTTTCGACCTGAGTTTCAGGTCTTCATCACGGAGGTTAGCAGGGGATCCTGCCTTAAACTCAAGTAATTTTAGTAAGAATAAATAATTTTTTGTTTATTTATGTTTTTTTTTCTGACTGCATCCCCTGACCATCTTCTCCAACAATTATAATTATTTTACCATAAATTATATATCTTCACAAATTGTCAAGAAACGGTTCCGTCCATTACTGCAGATGATAGCATATATAGATATATATATTTTATAATGATTATCAAGAATATATTGGAAAGATATGGTATAAACCCTGGAAAGAACAGATTTCGTGTCAGATCTAAACATTTATCTGAATATATTTTGGTTCAAATTTGGATTATGGAGAACTTTCCCAAAGATTTCAGATTATAAGGTATGAATTACATGTTTCTTTAGCGGTGGATTTTATGGCAAGAAATAAATGCTACGAGAGACAGTTGAGATGTTTATTATTTAATTAAACAATTATTTACAGAACTTTTTTCTGAGTAAATCAGAATTTTATTCTAGGGCTCACACTGTCACACTGATGTAAACTAAACAGAACTTAATAACTAAAACACTTCTATGAAAAGCCCTCTTATGGTTAAGTAGTAGAGTTTTTATTTAATTTTTTGAAATCATAAATAAATTCTTACTTCGGAATTGAGGGTCTTGATATTAATGACCAAGAAACCATTGAAGAACCCATGTGTTTTGAATGAAATGACTGGATAACATTTTGGCAAATTAATTAAACAGTTCTTAACGGTTTGGTGCTTCATAGATTTCGATTGATTGTATCCAATTATTATTCTTATAGTCTTCTCATAACTCGATAACTTCTGTCACTAAGCAAACAATATAAATTTCCAAGAACGTAGACTCTAAGCCGAAAGCAGCACATAAACCCAAACCCTAGTTTTACACCCCATGTGGAGCGATATGCTCGAATAGGGCCAAGACACGGTATTGGGGACAAATGATTGGCTAATAGGAAGGAGGAAGAGGCAGGGGTCGCTTCGTGTATGCCCCTATTAATTGGTTGTTCTCCCATAGCCTGGGTCCTTTAATTGCTAGCACAGTCCTCGCTAACCCACCGGCGACAAGCCATTGTGTTCTGGGCACCTACGCGGTGCACGAACCTCACCTCTTTACATCAAATCTCCGACCCCTCCAACCTCTTTTAGCACCAAATATAGCCAGTACTTAAGGCAGACACTGTGCATTCCGCTCTTGATAGGGAGAAAGCAACGAATCGGAATAGACTAAAAAGAGGAATAATCAAAGATGATACACGATTACAAGATAAGACACAATAAAAAAAATAATAATGAAAAAGTTAGGAATCATTTATTTTTAACCAACTTTGAAATAGGAGTTTTTCAATGTAACAAACGTTCATATTCTTGATGTATATATGTCGGATATATGCTTAAGAAAATGGTCAATGTTAAAAACCTACGTATCTCAGTCCCCTGCCAAGACATGAAGGTTTTTCCGACGTTTCTCCAAATAAAAGCCGAAATATCCCAATTGCATCTGAATACGAACTTTTGTCTATTTTCGAGATCGACGATGAGTTTATGATATCAACCTATTTGTAGGGAAAATATAACTTCGTTAGGAGGTTATAGAGGCAAAAGCGAAGTAAAGAAGTAAAAATGCAAAATTGCTAAAAATACTTGGTAGAAACCCAAGGAATCAAATACCATTATTACATACATACAACAAATAAGTATTATTTTTGTTCTAGTTTTGCTATTTCCACCCAAAGTTAAAATGTTAGATACAGTCTTTCACAGACAATAAATACATAATTGTTTAAAAAAAAAACAAAAAAACATGAACGAAACACCCTGAAGACTGATTCATAGATGTTCACTGCCCCTTGGATTAAAACCAGATCACTAATGTCACTAACGTTAGAGATATATAATGAGAAATCTAATAGATATCATCGGCATATATTACAATTTTACTGAAGGAGAGCTGTATCAACAAGATATTGCTGGAGATCGTAAAAACGAATCGTATGCAGAACTCCTGCCAAACGACCCTCCTGGATTGCAATATAAAGACCGACGACAAGAGGAAGCGATAGTACCATACAGCGGCCAACTTCGAGGGCATAAAACATAAACCTAAATATGCAAATTATAGCATTTTAGCCATTTTATATACAATGCTTACCAGAGCCAGAGGATTTAACAGGCCTTATATGGACACTACATCAGTCTCCAAAACTGTTTATGACCTTTTTCACAGCTAGGCTGTATCCTATAAATCATTTTTTTATATTTTACTCAAGCGGTTTTTAACCAAGTATTTTAATTTATAAGCTTAAATGAGTAGTGAAGTGTAAAATAAAATGATTTAAAAGCTTCTGACACAAACATCTCAAGTTATCTATTCAACAAACACTTTTTATTAATGCTTTCTTAACTAGAGAGAAAAGCTTTATTTAATAACTAATGCTGCCATATGCCAATGCTATAATACAATGTATACTAATCAGTGTTATTGGATAACATACAAACACTAACATAAACTAATTAACAAAGACAAAGAGTTTACAACACAATACACTGTTATTTTTTTAAACTTAGATATCTTGCATTTTTTTTTTTATTTTCGTTCCTTTGTCAATTTTTTAAACTTTTATCTTATTCCCACCAGTATTTATTTTATCACTTCAATTCAATCCACTCACGTATCGCTCTTTGCCAGTGATCCGTCACAAATATTAAATTTATTGTTTCATATAAATTATTTATAAATTAAAATGTAGAAATAAACTGAAACAAAATAGCAATAATAGTAGTAAAGTTTAAAAAAACAAAAACAAATAAGTTTTATATAAATTAAAAATCAAAATACATGAAGATACATAATAAAATTCACAATTGCTGAAAATATTAAAATAAATGGACATGAGAATGTATAGAGGTTGATAGAACTAAAAAAAAAATCTTAGAAGATGGTCAGGATTGCGATTAAAATAAAGAAAAGTAGTTTAGAACTATTTATTAATTGTTAAACCATATATTATAACCATACTTGACCATGACCATTATGATATGATCAGAATTGAGCAGTGGATCTGAAACAGTGGAGGCACTGTAGTGAAGAGGTTTTTCCGAACACCGTATGTTTTTCCAGACCTCGTGTTTTTCTTTTTTTTTTACAATTATATTATATACATAGATGACTGACCCGAGCTGAATTTGTAGGCTGCGGTCAAGATAAACAAAAATAGCTGAGAACTATTTTTTTTTTTTTTTAACTTGACAACCAATCCTGGTCATATTCTTCAATTTCACAAATAGACAATTATCTATAAGGTGTTTATTCTTTAATTAAAAAGCAATGATTATTATTTCGATATATATTAGAAAAAAGTATATTTATCAGTAAATTAGGAAACATAAGGGGAGAAAGGAGCCCCCTTGAAGAACTTCGGAAACTTAACAGTATGATTTATTTACTTCAATTTCATAAAATAAAGTAACAAAAAAAAACTAAACTAGATACAATGGCCCCTCCGAATCGTCAATGGACCACTCCAAAATTCCCACCCTGAAATCTCAGATTTCACCAAGAACAGGGCAGTTGGGACTCACTAATCAGTGCCTCGTTATACTCCCTAAAGGTACATTTTCGGGTACTCTGGGCCAGATAGCGATCGAGGTTCGGCAGCGTGCTCCTTCCTTAAGAGACAGCAGCATTAATCCGGACAGCACCGAGCCATAAGACACATGAAACAGATTACCGGCTGGTAAAAGCTCCATTTATTTTGATCAGTGTGGCGAGACGGGTTTTATTTCGTGTACTCTTGTTTTTATTCTTTATGTTTTGAAAATACACTTAAATTTTATCTTCTCAAATAGGCTTTTAAGATGAATTCATTTCATGTGGAAGAATGTAAATAAGGACCCGTGAAGAAGTGTTGAATTATATGATATATGATTATGGAGGTTCACGACGTTGCCTTGAATATTAGTAACAGCAAACGTACAAATGGGTCTCAGTAAGTCTATTTAGTTTTAGCTAAAGTATGAATTAGAAAAATCGTACAAGAAGTAATATACTATACTACTATACCACCATTGATTTTTATGAGTATGTAGAACTAATTGGCATCACATGTTGATATTCTACAAGTCTACAGGATAAGTTAAAACGTTGCTTTATTTAAAGAATTTCACTTTAACTAACGTTTATAAAGTAAAACTTCGACTAATTAAAATTTTGTAAACAATTAATTTAGATGCTATTTTTTATTTTCTTCGCCACCCAGGTAATGGTAAATTATTTTTTTAAAGCAAATAAAAAAGATATTAAATTTGTCACAAGTTAAACTGATCAATATGAGCAGAGATACACCGCATTAAACTCGATATCCATCTTTGGTATAAGTATTCTGAGCATATTTCCAATAAAACAAGCATATTCCAATAAAATAAGCATATTACCAATAAGAAAATTATAAATCTCATAGAACATAGATATAAATTTGAAAGATTGTTATATTGTCTGCATAGCTGAATTTTAACACACACAAAACATAAATCAATCTAAGAAAAGATGTCCAACAACGTTACTTCCTTCTGACCACTCCATCACTCCTATCTTAATTGCATCAATATTAGAGAAGATACAACAAAAAACTGTTTATATTGGACTCTACATTTCACTAGTAAGATGGTGGACACACTAGAGTTATTTTTGTTATCATAACTATCTGATCTGTCTTCTAAGCAATTCTCTATAAATCAGCTTACCATAAAACGGTAATAATTCATAAGACCTTAACCTGTATTATTCCGAATCCCAGTTATTCAATATTCCGAAACAAATGTCCCTACGTTAATTAAGGCGGTTCCATTGTATTCCAATACAACAGAGAGTGCATTGTCTCCCAAAAAGCCGAAAGTTGCTACACAAGATATATAATTAACCACTGAGTACCTTTTTAATATGGCTGTTTTACTTAAGAAGTGTTGCTACACTATTCCCAATACCAATCCGATATCAGGATATCTCCGAATCATCTACGCTCTTAGGTAATATGCAAATCCTAAGCAACACCCTAGTCAGTGCTCCTTACACCTTTCAATTTCTAGAGGTATTGTAAGAATTCCTTGACAAAATTATGAAAAAATGTTAATCGGATGATATTTCGACAAGTATGTGAGCATACCGAGGACAAAAGATAATGCGCAAGCCCCGGGTGTGGATCCTTACGACACGAACGTAATAGTTATTATCAGCCCCTGCGAGCCTTGGCATCCTTAGGGCTGCGTTTCTCACGAGCCTGCAATCTCTTCTGTGCAAGTGATCGGTATCGAAAGCCTTTCCTGCTCGCGCGATGGCACGGAAAACAAACTGTTTCGTTTTTCTTGGTAAAGTAGGCCCAATATTTCATCTACTTTAGACTTCAGATTCAAATAGGTTATTATTAATAAATGTGCATTTTTTAAAATTCTTAAGATATAATATCATAGTTTCTTGGCCTTTTTTATATGACTTAAATTTATTACTGGGTTTTTAATGGAAACGATGTATTTTTGTCCAATTAATAAAAACAATCTGAAGTATTAGGTGGACTAACTTTGTTTTCAAATCAAATAACTTAAAAAACTTGCTAACTTAATTATGTATTCATTTCCCATCAGATAATTTTCAGAGAGATATCTTGCATACAAAGGAATAGGATATTACTTCCAATCCTGTGTAGTGTAATATTTTCTCTCGGTTTAACTTTTCAATTATTATTTAAATTTGTTATGCACTTAAAAATTAGGGGTATTTTTCTCTTTAATTAATAGACCAAAACTGACAGCCACTGTCCCAACAACCAAACAAACGTTAATTTTATTCTATTCCCTCAGAGTGTTTGGCAACTTTAGGTCATCAGAATTCTCAACAGAAATACCAAAGAAATTTAACAACCACCATTTCTTTTTAACATATTTTTATTATATAAATATAAAATGTACAATATTTATTACATTGTTTGGGATACCCTGTATGCAGTGCGATTTTCCTGATACTATATAATTACACTTTACAAACTTCTCTATTTAACATATTGGTAAAACAAACTGAGAGAGAAAAAAAAAAACATTATTGAAAATATTATAAAATTGTCGAAAAAAAAAATATATATATATCATGGGTGGAAATATTACAGTTCTTAAAAAAGAAAATTTGAGGTTCTGCATTTTTTTTTATCAACTTTAGTGAGTCGTTTAATAGCACACGCCTGACTCTACTGGCAAGATTTTGAAATAAACCTTCGTCACTTGTATACTTAAAAGAGGAAGAATTCTAATATCGATTGGTTATATTACTTCGAAATCAATATTTTCTAGTTTAGCCTTGATGATTCTCAACAAGCGAAACATATTCCCATCCAGTTTTTCCTCTTCTTATCTATCGGAGATAATATTTCGGACACAAGAGAAGATATTTATAAGAGGACAAATAGCGGGTCATCAGCATAGCCTATAGTTAAGCCCCTTTCCCAGGGTTTGACCATTTGGGATAATTCGGCGTATAGTAACTGAAACAGGGAAATGAGAGGTTGTAGGGCTAAGTAGGTTTTCACTTCACGTTTTGAAATAAACCCGTAGCTTATTACACACATTAGCTAGTGCACTAGGGATACTATGCATTACATAAATTGCTTAATCCAGACGGAGAGAGGTCTATTGATTATTTTTAATGCTCACGGCCGAGATGGCCCCAGATACTATCGCGCGCTCAGGTCTGCAATTATACCATCTATATGTCCGAGCACTTATCAACTGGTCTCTTATAAAGCCATATACTATAGCTTGTGCCTATTCCGTGGAGTTTATATGGCTGTTTCATGCTAATTCGAATCACGTAGTGTTTATTTTATTTTATTTTTCCTTCAGGCACTTATGAACTATGATAAAAAAATATGAGCTGGAAGATTTACTCCAAGGATAATTAAAAACAAATCTGATCATTAATAAAAACCATGAACAAGACTGAGTAGATACTTTTGGAAGGATATACGTTTATTTTATTAAGAAAAAGATAGTTTAATAGATATTTCAATAAGAAAAGATATAGATATTCAATAAGAATAAAAAGATATAGATATTTCAATAAGGCACTACACAACATTGAAATGACGTGTGTAAATGCAAGTTTGTTAAATTTAATGTAGAGTATAAGGAGGAATAGTATAGTCAGTACTCTACATCCATATTTATCTCGAATCTCAATATTGTTTATCAATATAAGAGGTTAAGGCAATTGAGGTTAAGTTCAATCTCAGGAAGAATGGCATCGGGAGAAAAAAAAAACATGAGCCCATTCAACAATATTCCTGAAATCTAGCCCAATTCGTCACTGAAGAATCAGCTTTTGTTTATCTGAATTCCGTTGAGAAAAAAAACAACTGAAAAAAGCAAAAATTAAATTTTTAACACAAAAAGACTTAGAAATCGACCAAGAAAAAAGGGCATAAAATATATATCCGAACCAATATTTTCAAATACAAGTATTAATGAATGGGACAGATAGATGAATTTGACTTTGTAGTGTTTATTTTTAATTTATCTTGGGCAGTTTCCCATGGGAACCGGTACATCATTTTCTGTTTGTTTAAATACTATTTACTGTTTAAATACTTTTACTGTTCTAAAAAATGAAAATTTGATATTCTGCATTTTTTTTACTAATGTCGTTTTATAGTACACGTCTCACAGTATGGGCAAGATTTTGAAATAAACCTTCGTCCCTTGTAGGAGACTAAAAGGAGGAAGAATTTTAGTATCGTTTGGTTATATTAATTCGAAATCAATATTTTCTAGTTTAGCCTTAATGATTCTCAACATGCGAAACATATTCCCATCCAGTTTTTCCTCTTTTTAAATATCGGATATTATATTTCCGACAAAAGAAAAGACATTTATAAGAGGACATATAGATGTAATACAGATAGATGAATATCGCTTTGTATTTATTTTAAACCTGTACATCTTTTTCTGTTCGTTTAAATAAGTGAAAAACCACCTCCCAGATACATTCGACAGATTCATTAATTTTCAAATGACGAACTATTTTCGTATTTTCAAAAAAAAAAATGTACAATATGATGAATTATGGATATGATAAACTCAATAAAAAAGTGAAATTCAATATTCATCTACTGTAAAAGGGTTTCATGGTACAAACCTAAACGCATTGCAGAACAGGATTCCTTCCAAAATATATACTAAAAGATACTTGTACTATATCAAATTTGAGCGATTAAATGCTTTAAATTTTACTAATTTATATAGGTAACCTACTAGTAATAATATGGATTATTGGCTGCAAACCTAAAAATATAGGAACCTCCTTATGAAAAATCAACCTTATTAGGCCTACGTAACTCCAGGGAGTGGGATGTAGTGTTCAATACTGTTCAAAATCAGAATCCATTCAAACAAATTAGTTTAAAATTACTTCTAGGCTAACATTCAATAGTACTTTAAGTAGAAATGCATTATTGAAATTAACATTAATTTGTTCGCACATATGCCTGCTCTTTCCTAAATTATCACAAGAAATTTTGATAAAAGCTTATTACTTTAATAATTATATTATTTCTGAGGAAGAATGTATGTGAATGTATCAAACTGCATTGTTTGATATATTGCAGATGTGATAATGGAAAATAACCTTAAGTCGTCTGAAGTGTCATCGGCCTGGTGGACCTTACAAGGTTATTATTTTTTCATTGGTTATACAGTTTTTTCCAAACTCAGACCAATTGAGAATAATAATGATGAATTATAAAAACATATATATTTAAATAAAAATAAAATAAAATAAACAAGTATAACTGAAAAAAATCTCCGTAATATGAATAATAACGGGGGAATCTGTTGAATCAGCATAAGAAGAGGAATTATCCGAAAGAAAATATAAATTATATTAACAATATAATATATTAAAATGTACTAGAAAAAAATATCATTACTTTCATTTGAAATTGAAATTATATAAAACAATATGATCAATTCGGAAAAATTCAATGCAAAGATTGATGCGCAGAATTTCTATTTCAATCAAGTCCATTTTATATTTTCTTTTTTTTTAACTTACTATTTGAGAAGTAGGTTATCAATGGATAATAAATGGATAAAATGCTCACTTTCATTTTTATTGGACGAAATTGATTTAATTTCATAATGATCTTGAGGGCCATTTTGGAAATGCATCATAACTCCGCGGGCTGCATAAACAGTATAATCTCCCCCCTATTAGATTTAGGCCCACTAGAGACAATTTTTTTTTTAGTAAAATTTTGAAACATAATTAATATAAGAATGTACAAATAATCTATTTTGTTTTTAATAATGATTTTTACCAATGCCATTATAAAATAAATAATGGGGTAAAATGATTAATGGGGTAAACCCCCAACCATCTTCTCCTCATTTATCATCCACGGTCAACTATCTCTCATAATTATAAAATAAATATATTATGTAAAAGTGTGATGATTCTCGCGTGCCTGAAGAATGTACTAGAAGGACCGCAGGTTGAACCACCCCTGATCTAGAACTAGAACTATTAAATAAAAATTTAAAAATTGCCGATGTACATTGTTGGTTTTGAGGTACACCTTAACTAAAACACGATATGAAATTACCATAAAAAGTAAATAACTATCCCGAAGGCTCCTTACCCCAGAAGAAATTCCCTGAAATCGGAAGGAGTCCACTTATTATGGAAATTTATTCAATGGTTAGAAAGACAAGGCAGAACAGTGATCCGGTTAGTTTTCGTTGATGTTAAAACTGTTGCCTGTAGATTTTAATACTTCCTATGTTGTTTCCCCTACAACATCTTGGGAAACAAATGCACGACCCTCTTCTGAACGTCAATCAACAAAGGATTTGGATGATCTTATCCTGAGCTGCTACGATTTTGTGATTTTTTTACCATTTCCCATGGATTGCAGACAACGATAAACAAATAGTAGTTTGGGATGTTTTAAAAATTACATTGTAGAGAGTTTTTAATCAAAAATATGTATATCATAAAAATAATTGCCAGCTCCCGTGAGTGAATAATGATGTTCTTTTGAAAGAAGATAGTTGGCCGTGTGAAGTAGGTTGTAGGAAGATAGTCCGGGTGGCGGTCAATGAAGGTAAGAGTAATGAAGTCAATGAAGTCAATGAATAGTAAAAGAAAACTATTTATTGTTAACCAAGGTTTCTCCCCACTTTGCAGGGCTTCGTCAACTAAAGTATCTAGTTGTCTTTTGTACGACCGTCAGACGGCCCTGATAAGTGGGGCGAGCGAACCATTGCCCAAAACCTCTTGTTTGTTTGGTATATTTCTTTTTTTTTTTTTATCCTTCTTCTTTTTTCATTATTAATTAATTATGTTTTTTTTTGCTTTACTTTTTTTAAAATGTTATAATTAATGTAACAAGCTATATATACTCAAATATTTTGTACTGTAAACACACAATATATGTAGTATGCCGAAATAAACTAGGGATAAAATAGGGAGGGAAGACGTCCGTAATAGAAGTCAAGAAATCCTTGAACTCCTAGAAGAAGCCTTATTATTCGAAATATATTAGGTTAACTTAGGAATAAGTCGATTGAAGGAAATGAATAAAGAAATAATAGTCAAAATTGTTTTATAATCTAGGATAAAAAAAAAGTTTTTTGACCTTATTTATTAGATTAGAACTGGTCAAAAATCAGTTATAAATAATAATATAACTAACTTGTCATGAATTTCATGCTTATTAATTAATGAAACATTAACAACTAAAATCTGTACCCATGACAATTTAGCGATAGTTTTATTAATAATAATTTTTTGCGCACAAAACAACTGATAAGTCCATTGACAAATTCTTAAGTTTCATATGATTTAGGTAACTGATTTTGAAAAAAAAAAAATCTTTTTCGTCATGATAATCTGTTAACAAAACTTATAAGATATATTAATAGACTAAAAAATCATTAATTTTGTAATAGGTGTTACTGGTTGCATTATACAACGCCTCAAAAGCTAATACCAGAAGAGTGAATCAAGCAGTAAAATATTTATGTCTAATATATTTTGCTTCTCTTAGATGCATTAGATTGTTGTCGTTTTCCAATAGTGATAGAGTATTTCTGGAATTTCAGAATTCAAGGTAAACTGGAATGAACATCTTCAATGTATAAATACTTATAGCAGTTTAGATCTATTTTTCTTTTTCTTTTATTTTATTTCGTTTTATTTTTTAAAATTAAAAAATAAAACACACAACTAAAATTGTGTTTGTAATCAATTGGGAAGACAAAAGAAATCTGAACTTTGTTTTGTTCCAGTTTTCCTAAAAATCATTAATAATTGTAGTTTAAATAATGAAAAAAATAAACGGATATAACTTTCCCACAAGAAAAAACAAGACAAAAAAAAAACAGGCTAACATTATTGTTCAGCCTAATGAAACTACTAAACCACTGAATGATTTATTTTTGCTATGTGTTAAGAACTGAGAAAAATAAACTATGAAAAAGATTTTTTACCCAAGCAACTAAAAGATCCTCAATGCGTATAAACATATATCAATCTATTTCTGATTATATTGTAGTTATGTAGTAGAAAATATAATCGTTTCAGTGATCAAAATTCCAAATTTATGTGAACCTTATGATTTTAAAAATATCTCCTATGTTCCAAGTTAGTTCAATCAGCCAATTATTTAAAATATCTATTATACACAATAAAAACTTAAAAGAAGCTACTTAATTTTGGAAATTCTTAAAATCATAAAGCTTCCTTCTTAACATCATTCAAACACCAATTATGTATCCATCTCTTTATCAATCTTCAGTAAACTTGTAAATAAACAACAATATAAACTTGAATAAATCTTTATATTTTGTTCATATTTCATAGATATAATTATTATACAAGTATTATTTAATTGTGTTTAAAATCAGTCAGAGTAGCCAGAAAAATGCTGTTAAAATTGTTATTGTTATTGGTAGGGGACGGACCAAGTGTTTCAGAATGGACAGTTATTTTCCAGTTTATTTCATTCATTAAAAACAAAGTTCTAGTCGAAGAATGAAAAAAAATTATGTGTTTTTATTTTTAAATCTTTATATTTATTTTATAAGCAAAAATAACTTAGCTAATTAAACCTTACTCTACTCACATTATATACTCCGTACTACTACATAACTATAATATAAATCAGAAATAGATTAAAATCTGTTTATACGTATTGAGGATCTTTTAGTTGCTTGGGTAAAAAATCTTTTTCATAGTTTATTTTTCTCAGTTCTTAACTCATTGCAAAAATAAATCATTCCGTGGCTTAGTTGTTTTATAAGGCTGAACAATATGATAACCTGTTTTTTTTTTGTTTTGTTTTTTTAGGAAAATCATATCTGTATTTTTTTTTCTGTATTTAAACTGCAATTATTAATGATTTTTAGGAAAAGTGAAACAAAATAAAGTTTAAAAATGCTGTTGAAATTGTATTGTTATTGGTAGGGGACCAAGTGTTTCAGAATAAACAGTGATTTTCCAGTTCATTTCATTGATTAAAAACAACCTTTACATTCTAGTCGAAGAATGATAAAAAAGTATGTGTTTTTATTTTTAAATGCTTATAAGGAAAAATAACTTTGTTAATTAAACATTACTCTACTCCTATGGAGCTTACATTTAGTTTTTAGACCTAAGAGTTAGTATTTAAATAAAGAATAAGATCTGTTAAATGAATAATTTTAATAGAATTGTCCCTCTTATAAGAATTTCCTTTTCTTAATTCGAAAAATAGTTACTTTATTATGTGGGTACGGAGTAAAGGCAATGCCATAACTGACCCCCCTCCGTGCCCCCCCTTAAGGGGACATGGCTACCTTAATTTTAAAATATTTACTTATTGCCATTAAATGGGTATTTGAAAATATTTACTTACTACACCGTCATAACGTGGGAGTGGCCGGAATGACACTCAGAAATTAAGCTTTGTTAATAAAAATTATTGGGAGAGGGTGACTCATATGAGTTTGTAGGACAGAGGCACTGTCCTACAAACTCAAAATACACAGGTTAAAATCCAGCTGTGACAGATAATTATTTTCTGTTTCTCTGTAGCTTTGAGTCAGCCCTGTGGGCTTAGGGAGCCCACCTGAGTCTCGGCCAGCTCAAAAAGTGGATACCCAATCGGGTAAAAATCTGGTGGTCGAGCTTGTTTCTGACCAAATCATCTCCTTGCACAACCGTCGTCTAGTAACAGTAAGTACTTCCTTACAAAGTACTGCACTCCTAACCCTTCATGGGTTGTAGCGGTATAGATTTAATTTTAATTTTTAATTAATATAAATTATTAAATATGAGAGGATTTTTTAA
>NW_027116659.1:827048-844503 GCF_000696795.3 Halyomorpha halys | reverse complement strand
GGCATTATTAAAATCAATTTCTAAAACTTTAACTTTAAGTATTAAGTACAATTAATATTACTGTTAAAATTATATGAACTTTATGAATAGGGGTGGAAACATTCTCTTTCTACACCGATTAGCCATGTTTAGTTAAATAATTCAAATTGAGACATTGATCTAACTAAAGTAACGTTCAGATGCTATGGGCCTTTAGAGTAGGGGAGGAGATGAAACTTGGTTAATTTTCCTGTTAAAGGAACAGTACTAGTTATATAAGAAGGTTATTTGAATATAATCACGCTCACCCGCCGAACCTAATCTATATAGTGCTTGCTAGATAGATGGGATGCAAGATATAGCTTCCATAGAAATTCCGAAATTTGTCGTTCTCCGTTTTTGATCTCATTTATTAGACTTTTACAGCTGTGTAATTCAAAATCTAGCGGCCATACCTCAGAAAAAAATCACTTTTTTTCAACGCAATATCAAAAGGAGAACTGGGCCAGATTTTAAGAAAATCTGAGAGGTTAAAGTTCAAAACTGTGTTGAGTTGACATGGAATGACCTAGTGAATTACCATGAGGAAAATAACCAATTCGAATATGAAACAATATTATTTCTTGCGACTACTTATTGACAGAGAACTAGTCTTAGCTTTGCTAATTGGGGTTAACTTCTAATTGCTTATTAGACCGAGGCCTAATTTATAATTGATCGCCTAAGATATTTTTATAGTAGTTCACAAAGGTGTAAGAAACTCGCGTGACAGGTCAACGATTAAATTTGACTTTTGTTGCGAGCATTAGGGAATCACTTATCCAAGAGAGTTGCGTGGCCAGCCGAATTTTAGCCGGGAGACGGACGTGGTACACAAGTGGAAAGTTGTAGGATTAAGTAAATTCGAAAGTGAATTGATGTTTCGCTATTGATACCTTTCCCATGCCAAGTCGTGCGGTTGGTTTTCAGTTGAAAAAGGTAAAAACGGAACTTCTCGTTAAGATGGACCGGTCGTGCTCACGGACGGTAGCCATACAGATAATTGCAGCCCCCGCGTAGCTTTTTCCCACAGCACGCGTTATCTCTGGCCGAGAAAATGTTTAAGTACATTAACGGTATTATAAATTTTCGACCAACACGGAATGCGAAATCCTCTGAATGGAAGTTGGACCAATGAGACGTAAAAGGAGAAATGTATATCCGAATTACTTTATACATCTCTACAAATGTAATTGACTTCTTACCTTTAAAATAGAGAAAATCATTATTCAGGAATGTTTACGGAATCTGAGACTTGAATTTTATATAGACACTGGATTTCATTGGATTTGAGACTGCAATTTATATAGAGGGTTATGTAGGAGAACCCCAACAATTGTTTTCACATTCTTTGACTATTTACGTAATAACGGTACAGATAAATAAAGCTAAATATCCTTAAGAATAATAATCGTAAAGTATTAAATTTCCCGTGATAATCGATAATTCAGGCTTCATCATCCTGATAATCATTTTAGCATCCTCGACCTATCGAGGAAACTCATGTTATAATGCTTAATACAATAGGAACTTGTAATTGTAAACAAAAATTTGCAAATAAGAATATTATGCTATTGACAGAAGATAGAGCTAAGTTAACGACTAATGGATAAAACTAAATCAATTAATCAAAGCAGTGAATGTACATTGATGCTATATTTAGAAAATAATAAAAATATAAAGAGAAATAATATTTTTCAATAAAGCTATAGAAATCCCAAAAAAATTATTTAATTTGGCTTTTACCCGAATTGGAAAAGCGATACAACACAAAAAATAAAAAATAAGAGCTAGAGGGAAACGATGAAATAATTGGACTTAAACAGTGCTGGTAAGTTATATTAGACCACAAATTAAGTCCATGTAGCAGTTGTGTATATAAATGTACAGATTAGGAGTAGTGGCGGATTTTAGTTTAAAAGTAATACCAAGATATAATCATAACTCTCACAAACCAAAATTAAAACAGCACTACTTTTAGTAATAGTAAAAACCGTGAGTCTGCTTCTATACTATAATATACAATGCGGTACTTTATTACTATACTATACTCAATGACCCTCATAGGATTGTATCTCATCGGTAGTCTCTACGAAACTGCATTTCAGAGGATTACTGCTCAACACTCCCCCATTCCTGTTTAAAGGTAGAATAAAAATCTTTAATATTTAATAATTATCTTGCATCTTCAACATAACAAGGATCTTTCGTAATACTTACTTGCTGCTAGTTGAATACTTGTTTACCTTAAAAATAAGAAAGGAATATAATATATTGTATTTTATGAATAACTGAGGTTAGCCATCAATTTATTAGTACATAAAATAATATAATTGCATTATCAGAAAGAGATGAGAGAGAAGGTGTTGTGAGTTAATAGTAAGGGTCGAGTCGGAATCCAGTATGCAAATACTATGTCTAAAATCTTAAAATACGGCTGTAGTTACGCAAACAAACAAAATTTGGCAGATACATATTCTAAAATATCCACGGATTCACGTTTAAAAACGAGAAGTGGGATATATATGCATATATTAAATCCGAGGTTCCAAGAAACAACTGGTAAACCCGGAACCTAATGACAATATTATAGGAGATTTGCATTATTTACAATATCTCGAACAATGCCGGAGGAAATATATGAACGTGTATTTTTAACTATTATTCCAGATACAGCTTATAAGGGAATAATGTCATATTAGGGACCTAAATATTTCAGATTATAGTCGAAATACACGGATCTATTTTAGTAGTGTTTCGAAACTGTTCATCATACAACTATATTTTATAACTTAAGAAATTTATGAGTCACATCATTCAAAAATATACTGTGCGATGCCTTTTATAAATATGTATAAATTTTTACCTTGAAGTATTATTATTTTAAAAAAGTAAATAAATAACGCAAAACATTGTTATATGTCATAATGGTGATTACAATAAAGTCGGACTGTTATTCGTTTCGTTATTAACCAAAATAGTGGGACTGCCACAGGAATTTACTTAAACAGTAAAGTATTTGGAAATCGATTAATTAAACACTGAAATATTAAAAAAAAATAAAACTTTAATAGAGTTCACATATGCCTTCCAAATAAGTTAAGAAATAAGAAATGAAAGTAAATAATATATATTTCTTTTCTGATTTATATTTTTTTAATTTAAGTCTAATCACCAAATAAAAAATTATTTTAACATCCGGATTCCCATGTTGTAATTAGACTCGACAAAATAGTAAAATATATTCAAAATTACTTGTAATTGATTTTGATTATAAAAAATAAAGCTTTAATATGAGATTATCTGGCTAATACGTTCTTCTTTTCTGATTTATATATTTTTTATTTTTGTCTAATCACCCAATAAAATATTAATTTAAAATTAGGCTTCCCAGATTGTAATCAAATCTAGCCCTTCTGACAGCAGAAATTTTTTTTTCCTCCATCCATTTTTAGATTTTTTTTTAAGCTCCTTTTATCCGAAGTCTTGGAATGTGCGCCTATAACATACATTAACAACTTTTAAAACTAAATAAACAGTAAGCATAACTAAAAAAAGTACTCCCACAAATGAACGAAACATATGCAAGTAGACAATAATAAATTGAACAAAAATTGATTATTGTATATATTTTATTTGTTCACGTATTAATTGTTTATTTTTTCACCACTTATAATTTATTTTATCGTTTTTTTAATTACTTTTTATTTACCTACTGTTTAAAATTACAAAAATATAAAAAATAAAATAAAAATCATCATACTGAATCATACAAAGGTTATCTGCATCTTACATATATCAATTATAGCCTTATGATAATTGCATATAAAAATCAATAAATGTAACTACAAAATTAGTATTACGAAAACTACTATTTGGCACCTGATGATGCTAAAAACAAGTAAGAGCTAGATTTTTTTTTTCTAACCATAATTTCTCTGACTGAGAAAGTAATAAAGTCAAAACCTTCAATTACGACTACTCAACAATAAGTTAATTTTCTTTACGACGTCCTTCATGTTGATCGATATAGAGAAACCTATAGTACCATAATTGGTATTTTTTAAATTTAATTCCCTCGGTCCTGTTTCCTTTTGCGGGGGATATAGCTCTTGTTGAAGGCCATAAAGAAAGCTGAACTAAGAAAGGACAGAGAGCGTATAGAAGAAGATGCGCTAGGGGTAGAGGAGCAGAAGAGCAGAGGTGGTTCCCGATTTGGAAGGGCTCAAGGAGAAACCTTAGGTCAGGGGTCGGCGAGAGCTATCTTCTTCCTAGTCATCAACGGTTTCACCTACAGCCTCTCCCTTGTCTTTATCTACCACTAGTCTCCATAATTATTATTAATACCATCAATTATTAAAAAATATCTTACGCAATGCACCATTCTAATTTAACAGATTCCTTATTTAGATGATCCCTTTCATTAAATATGAATAAATAAATAACATCATAGAATAAAAGAAAGGAAACTTTATTTTGCGACACAATGTACAAGAAGAATGAGGGCACAGTACAGAAGAAACCAGGGATTTCAACAACTCTCCCAATATTTTTAAAATTCGAAAAATTTAGAAATAGAAGTTAAGCATTATCCAAATAGGATATTAGACTCAAGATTGCTTATGGATGCTACGTTGCCAGTTTTAAACCCAACGGACAAGTTTCCAAAAAAACTCAGGAAGTACAAAATCAGGGAACACCGACTAAACCTTCGTTAAGTTCAGAAATCTGTTGAGAAATTTTAGACCTCAGCTCGTCCAACCCGATTTTGTAGCACTTCTTTACATTTCAACAATGTTCAGCTAGTTTGACCATCATCCAGTTCTATTATTTTTTTCTAAAATAAAAATTATGTATCATCGACAAAATGAAAATTTTTTTTAATAAATATTAATTTAGAGATAAAATTTAAAAATAATAATAAGAAGCAAAATTTAGCATCCCATTAAATAAAAGTAGAGTTTGCAATTGTTAAATTTTTAGATAAGCAATGGAGGAATAGCGTATGACCAAGGAAAAAAGTAGACTTAAATATAAACATTTCTTTTAGTGAATTGACATATATCCACCAAATAATTTAAGGTAAGAAATGAAAGTAAAAAATAAAATAATTACAAAAATATTGTAAAAAATTTAAATAAACAATACAAAACATTATTATGAGATGATTATTAAAATAAAGTCGGATTGTTTTTGTTTCGTACTAAACCAAAATGGTGGGGGCTCCCCCAGGATTTTCGTTAAAAAGTAATGAATTTGGAAATAAATTAACTAACCACCGAGATATTAAGGAAAAAAGAACTTTAATATGAGAATATTTATTTTTATTTGAGTCTAATCCCTCATTAATTTAACATTTTTAATTTAGGAAAAAAATTGGACTTATATTTAAAATTAAATATATAAAATTTCTTATAGTGAGGTCACATATGCCCACCAAATAAGAAATGAAAGTAAAAAATAATAATTACTATTAAATTTTGGACTAATATTAATAATCCTTTCAAATTTCTTAATTGATATAAAATAGTAAACAAGTAGTGTTAATAGTAAACTATATTTTACATTACTTATAATTGATTTTTAAATTATTTATTGAAATCCAATTTTAATTTTTGTTGAACAATTGAACAGGATAATGAGTAAAAAAAAAAAAAACCAAAGCATTCAAAGGTGAAGGAAAAATAAAGAAGAAGAAGAAGAAATACTGACAAAACCTTTTTGAACTATTAGGCGAAAACTTACAGCTTATAATTCAAGTTTTGGTTATAAGTTACAGAGAGAAAGTTCAGTTTTGGCCTACTACAATCAAATCGTTCATTTCAAAATCAGGAAAAGAAAATATATATGAATACAAATTATAATTATACATTTTATTTAATTATAGTCAAAATTTATTCCGTGAAAGCACTACAAAAGTCAACACTAACAGATAGTGGAATAAGTATGGTTTCGAAGGTCTGTGGCAATGAAGGTTTGAAGACCCTAAATTGTGTTGTACAGAATAATATAAAGTTGATTCATAAGTTTACTAATAATATTATTATTATTATTTTATATTTCATTAAATTGTTATTTTTGTGTGCTTAAAATACACTTAAAAATAGTTTGAAATTCGAAAAATTAGTTTAAAATCCCCACTTTTATTTTATAGTTGGCCTAGAAAAAAAAAAAAAAAAAAAAAAGCCTACAAATCTAAATGCAGCCCACTTAATCTAAAGGGATCCATTCGAAGTACCCAAATTTAGCAGAAAAAAATACTCATACATAAGTAAAAAAAAAATCTTTTATCACTGAATAAATCATTTGAGAAACACCTCTTCTCCAAAATAGTAAACTCGCTACATTTTTTAAACGAAGATATATCTAACTCTAATTCATATTTTTTTGTATTTTATTAATATATCTATTTAGGGCTAGACTTACCCCGATAAGTAAATATAAGTGGCAAACCCATCTTTGAAAGAAATGAAGATAGGATAACTAAGAATTTTTAATAATTTCACAATTTTGTCAATACTAAGCGAAAATTTGGTTGAGGTACATATAGATAAGAAAGAAAAATCTTATTAGAAAATTCACACTTGTTATTATTTACTTAAATCTTTAATTTAAATTAAACGTAATTAAAAATTTAAGAATATATACGTGTACTGATATACAAGCTGCTGCGAATACGGCTAATGGATTAATATAGAACGGTAAGAGGAATTTGATTCGTCACTAAAAGAATAAGGCAATTTCATAAAATCAGACGATTCAAACTTTTTTATATAGTTTTGGAAGTAACAAAACGTGTGTTATGCCCATATGAATATCAATCTGTATAAACACATCAATTTTTTTCTTAGCTACGTTGGAGCACATGCAGATCGGAGATATGAGATTCAGATGGAGAGGAAGAAGGGTTAGGTACCCCCTGTCAGCCAAACTAAGTAAGATATAAGAAGGAAAGAGGCTTAGCGTCCAGACAATACCCGCTTCTGATTTATTGCTATATTACCTTTTCATACCCTCACCCTTTTTCTAACGGTCGAATTATTGTTGTTGAGAAAACAGATTAATATAATAAGTTGTAAATTGGGGATACATATATTACTTATATGTATTCATGCTAAAGCAATAAATTTAATGCCTAGAATTGAAAAATTTATGTAAAACATACGCCTCTTCTGTAGGGCTTACTACAGAGGAGGAAAAACATATAAATCTACATATTATAATAATACATAATTAAATCTTTGTGAGGCCCTATATGAGATTTAAAATCCAAATATTTTAATTAACAGTGCTTCTCAATTTTTTTTTTTAAAGACGCTAAGTACCATATAAATCCGTTCCTGATGTATACATATATTTGGATGTATATGTTACACATTATAAATATAACAACTAAAAACAAATCATTATACTCTAGAATACTAATTTATAACTTCGGTTCTAATCTAATCGAATAATAAATACCCTTTAAATTATTTTTCAAATGGATTCTTCATGAGAACCCGAAATATTTCATCAGACACACTCAATAAATATTAATTATTTTATACGGTACTTATTTCAATCTTTAACCCAGACTGATGGTATTTTCTATCTTAATTACTTTTAAGATTAAAACCCTAATTAGTATCTTCAGATGGGAGGAGCATACCCTTTATCTCCCATCGGACGCCCTAAGTACCAAAATAAAGTCGTAAGCGCCACCGTACCGATTTAACGTACTCTGGGGAAATATCGTGACTAATTATTCGAGATAATGGACTTTCTAATGACCCCATTTTCTCTACCTTTGACTCGGAGCATCTCTGACCATCTTCCACTGGAGCTCCCGTATCGATTCATCCCAGAATGGAATAATCGAATTGGAATATTTAACTTCAGGATGTTTCGAAATAAAGCATTGTTATATGATAAAACATTTCTATACTTAGGAATAAACGTCCTTTAATTTAATTATTAGAGAAGGGATTTCAATGTTTTCGTATATTTTTTTCTACAAATTCTGCATATATGTTTATGCTTCCTAGGAATATTTCATTATATTTTTTGCAGTTTTAAACCTTGTATCTTTAAATATTTGTTCATTTTTTGCATTTCTCTAATATATTTTTCTTATAATTACATATGTTTTTCTTAAAATTTTACTAATATTTCACTTTACACTTTTTTTTTTTATAATTTAGTTTAAAGTTAAAAATTATAACAGATTCCAGATAAAATATTTTCAAAAATGGTCAACATAAAAATTATCTATACCGGGGTAAAACACTAAAGATTTCTGAGAATAGTCTTATAATGTTTACATTCGATCCATGCAAATCGATTATAAGAAATAATCGACTAATTTAAAGATGCCTCTTTCTTGAAAATTTATTGATAAGAAAGATGGGAATGGCAAATTAAAATAACAATTATAATTAAATGATTTTTTGTTAGCCTTTTTTTTAACTAATTAAAAAGTTGAATATGGTATTTACTTTATTTTCAAGCTTTTTTGAAGTTGTAGGGTAGTACTATTTTTGATTTTTAAAAATTTTAAATACTTCCATGTTTTTATTATATATTAATATGAAAATATATTTATTTGGATATTTCGTCTTTTATACTACATAAAAACTCCATCCCTAGCAATTACCTGTATTTGATGAATATATCTAGTGGTGCGTATTGCCGAAGATATAATTGTAAATTAAAGACACCACCAATGAATAATTTATGAACATCAGAAACAGAAGTAATGTGAATTCTTTATTAACTATTTAAAATTGATGAATTTACTAATTTTCCTTTAAACGGCTTAATCAGTTAATTCGCATTCCTACAAAGAATTGATCGTAAAGAGGAAAATGAATAAAATAATAACCAATTTTATATTACTGGAATAACCGTTTCCAGGAGAGTTATTTAACTATTTTGATTCATAAAATTATGACTAATGATCCAATAAAAAAAAACATATAATTCTGAAATTTGTCTTCAAATAACACATGGAAAATAGGTATTTTTCTAGAAAATCTGGACCGGCGCGCGCATCGTACAACTTTCACTTAACCCCTGCTTTGACTTTAAATTAATCCTTAATCAATTGAAAAAAATTCCTGTAACACTCTAAGTATATCCATTGAATATGTAATTTCAGATTTATAAAACTCGTTTTTGAGTTACACTGCTTACTCACACGAAGAAACACCGATTATTTTATGGGACTTGGTTATTTGGACCTAGTGGATCTCAAAACCTGTATGACCGTCGAAAACACGAATTCGAAATTTTTCACGATTGTATCACATCTCGTACATAGTTAAGTGAATGTAAAAATTGGTGTATATAATTACAATTCAACTAATAACACGGCATCAAGGTCAAGGTCATAACCCTCTAAAATACAAATTAATGTTTAAAATAATAATCTACTTGTTGTTCAGTTTATTTTCTTATATATATTTACAAGAAACTTGGAAAAAACAAGAATAAATTAGTCTAAATAAAGTTTAATAATTTTTTTTTTTATTTTAAACCCAAATAAGTTAAAACCTATTATTTTATTTGTTATTACTGTCAACATTTTGACTATAATATCTAGCCTTCGTCAGGACTGCTTGGAAAAGATCGAAAACTAAAAACGAAATCTAAATGAATATTTTAATGATTAATAAATATTGTATTAATTTATACAAGATATATAAACTTACTTACTCTGCTTGTATTTATGACTGAACTGACTGGAGATTATAACATAAAAGACTGAACCAACTAGTGGTTTTAATACAAATAACAAAGGGATGATTTTGGAGCGGATATAAATTAGGGAGGATAACATAAAAGAATGAAAACAGGACAACAATAATGAGCTATTTCATCCTTGTTATACATTAGAGTAGGTCAGTAGCACTGATTGCCAATGTTAAATCAATAACATAGTGTGTTAACTTTCTATGTTATATCTATTCCGAAACTCCTCCAACCAAGTTAGGATAGGTAATAAGTCCTTTGAAATTTTAAGTACTAATTTTATGTGCATTTTGTTAGGTGATAGCTTTCGCATCAAATTGTACAGGATACATTCATGAAATAGATTCATAATATTTTACAATAGTTTCTTATACTTTTAAAAAGTTGATACAAACAGTTTCCTATTAAAAATAGTGTAACATCAATAAGTGTTTAGAGCAATATATTAACATGGCCTTCAGTGTAGTCCTCGAATAGAGTCAAATTTCATAAATTTTGGATCTTAAAATTATTTAATAATTTTTAAATAAATATTTATTGCTCCGTTTCATACTATAAAGTAAAAGTCATCTTCAAGCTAAAAAAAAATTTGGCGACCGAGGGATGCTAACTAAATTAGGCTATGGAAAATTAAACATCTAGAATATAGTTGAGTAAGAACACCCAACTTGAATTTAGAATGTTTAATAAGGACAGACAATGGTCTAAAGCCTCCTTCAATAAAAGGCCTATCAAACTCAGGAAGAATTTCACTATCAAGACTGATAGTTATTAAAATTAGCGCCTTCAATTAAACGAGCTTACTATATTAGTATAGATAATAATTATAACGACAATATTCAAAATAAATAATAATGATAATAAATTTCTCAGAAGGATTCTTCTAATAAGCATGGTTACTCTGACTAAACGCACTCCAAAATCCTTCAATTGTCAATCATTCCTTGATTACTGTTAATTATTAGATACATTTTTTTTATTTTATTCATTTAAAAAATTATACCCAATGTGGTCCGAGCAGATGACAACATCTATCGGTCGATACCAGAATAACACATAAAAATGATAGACATAAATAAAATGTAAATATTACAGTTTAGACTATTAGGCCATTGTGGAGGCTATACAATTTTTAAGTTAGATATTACCAATATAAATTGATCTACAGTGATACAATTTTAACTATCAACTACTAAAATGAAAATAATGTAAAAAATTAAAATAAATTAATAATTATTAAAAATAAAAAATAATAATATTAAGCTACAAATTAACAATTAGTGAATTAATATAATAATGAGAATAATATCCATTACTAAGTGCACACATACATTGCTAATACAAATTGTATTAATAAACATAAATTAAAGAGTTAGTTAATAAGTTAAGAAAAAATATTGGCATATATGGTCATTTGGTGAATCAAAATCAGGTATTGGGTGGGAATCATAGAAGAAAGTACCCACTTAAATATTTTTTTTTAGTTTTAATCAAATAACAATAAAAATATAATAAATTACAATAATTAATAAATTTTAAAAATAATTTTAAATGCAAATATAATTTAATAAGCTATACCGATAATCATAATAATGATTGAGGAAGTGAAAAGAATAATGATTTTTCAAATATAGCAACAACCTTTAGAAAAGAAGTGTTAAGCTCTAAGGTCGAACGATTATAAATATTCTTTCTCAATTTTTCAGTTAAGGTCAGTACTTTGTCCATCGGTACATGAAGGCTGGTCATCACTTCTTTGCCATTTACTTTCCATCCGGTGAATTACCGTTGTAGCGATTAACAATTCCATATAACGTGTACCGTTATGTACTAACTAGTTATCTAATTCAATAGACCGAATTCCCACGAACTCACTTTCCAAAATGCTAAACCGGGAGAGGAGCAGAAGAGGAGCTAAGACGGTAACCTTTCATACATCGCCGATCGTGCTGCCTCAGGGGAATCACGGTCCCAATACGAGCAGTACCAAGGATAATTCTGCGACTTTTATTTTTGCACGGTTGGACATTGCAAAGGTGTAAGTGAATAATTCTCTTGGTATAAATATACACAATGTAGGACAGAATAAAGCACCTATTAGTCATATGGACTGCTATTTTTTAACCTTCACTTACTTATGTATGGAATATATAGTATGGACCAAGGGAAAATATTGCGATCTTTCAAAATTTCGAAAGAAATATTGGTTTTGAGGTCACCACAATCCAAAAAGTCAAATCCCTAGCCTCGCAATATGGTCTAAGTGTGTGTTTGTGAACACACATTGCTTGTCAAAAATGAGAAGTTTTACGAAACTGAGATTACATATTTAAATCGAATATATGCCTGGAATATGACAAGTTGTTCGATAAAATTGATTGACTAGAAGTACTTATAGCATTTTATAAAATAGATTTTTCACAAACTCCCTAACCATCCAAACCCACTAGTTTCTAACCTTGCTTCCACTTCCATTCCTGACAATCCTCCGAGGCGCCTGAAAAGAAGATGGCCACGAGACCTGTTAATGTAAAAACGTCATTAGAGCGCTACCAATGTGTAGTTTCTCTATACGCCTGTATCACTCCATAATAACTTACATCAAATTTACTAAATGTATTATGTACAGTTGTAAATTCCAATAAAGATAAATAAAAAGATATTTCTCATTTTTTTTTATTTTCTCGAAATCTATTTTGATTAAACTCCCCATAACGATTTAGAATTGAATGATGTTTAGTATCAACTAGGTGTTACTTTGTGTGTTAGGAATCTATTACATAATAAAAAAAAATTAGACTTTTTGTGGATATCCCAGGAGAGATATACCGTACCCTCTTCTTCCAGAGGATTTAAAGTTAAATGTTACAACCATTAAAGTGTAATGAATATTCGACTGAGATTCCCTTAGAACAACAAGTATAGAACAGACATAATAACCTTGGCATGGATTCTATATAGAGTTATAGACTACCATCCCATTTTCGTAGAGGTCCGAAATTCACTAATCTGAGATTATCTGAACCGTGGCCTTCCTGGTTTCGAATAAAGAAAGCACTGATGATGATAATTTATTAGTCGCTTAAGTGTTAAACTGACCTTCGCACCAGTTAAATATCTGACAAGAACTGATCCGATTACCAAAAAATCTGATATTAGAGCTACCATATACAAGGATAAGGGAAAGCTTTTCAAAAATCTTTATTTTACAGTAGAATATTTTTTTTATTTAGCTTTGATTCTTCTCTAATTTACTTCGGTAAGAATGATAGTTGATAGAAAGTTTAATTTTAATATGGCGTATTGCAGATTCAAAACTACAGAAAGGTGCAAATGATGGATTTTAATTAATAGTCTCCAACTATGAAATATTTGGATGTGATAGATTGTAACACTAAGCAATCAAATGAAAATAAATAAAAGTGGAGTATCATCACAACTTTCACTACTTTGAATTGAAATTATTTTTTACTCACTATAGATAAGTGAAAAGAAAAAATTACTATTGTCATAATTACCATGACAACCTAAACATTTATTTATAAATTAAATTTATTTATACATTATTAAAAAATCTCCATTAACTCATGTATTTATTAAAATCATTGAATTACTAACGTAAAATCCTATATTTTCGTCATTAGTAGTATTTTCAGAAATTTGTTTTCAACCATAAAAAATAAATTTGTCAAATTCTTTGATAGTTTATGTTCATCAATTTTTTATTACTAACAATGAAAGATGGTTAATTATTTCAAATAGAAAAAATAAAAGGGACTTTAGAAGAAGTTATTTTGAAAAATCGGCATTAAACCATTTAATAATTTACAGAGTATTGTGTATGTTGTTAAAAAATTGGTTATATATTAAGAACAGGATCGGTAATCATTTATTTTGGTTAATTTTGTATAATATTAAATAAAAAATGACTTTATTAATTTACAGTATGCTGTTAAAAATTTAGTTTTTGTATGTTGTTTTTAGTCCTGGTGAAGCCATTTGAAGAGGGGCAAAATAATGGTGAATAATAATTAGTTGTACATTTCAGTTCCTTTTTTTATCCCCCACCTAGACCTTTTCGCTTCATTACTATCTCCTAATACTAGAGAATAATTATTATTCTAAATCTCCTAATTGTTGAAACTAGACCACACCATAAAGCCTAAATAAAACTATTTAATTTAAAGTAATAAAAGACTGGTCCCGTGCAGTTAAAGATGATTACTACCGACCTAGATGGACAAGTTGGAGGGCATTAAAGATAACTAACTGGCTGACTCTTGTATTGGAGGAGAGGAGATGACAAAGACAATCGTATTACCATGGTAATGGACCAGTAAATCCGTGGCGCGGCATCCACTATTAGCATATCCGCTACCTACCCTAACCGCTCCATGATCCAGATCTCCCTAGCAGATTTCGGCTCATCCTGTTTATCTTCCTCTATATGGCCGCTATAAATCAAGGATGGGTCGAGAAAAAACTTTCCAAACAAAACAATAAATATCTAACATTTAGGTGTACATAATCAACATTTTTTTTCCGGGGTTATGAAACGAGAAACGTCCGCCAATAAAAGTTGATAAACATCAACGATTCTGTTGCCAATAGGAAAAAAAAAATTTATTTCCGACTGTGTTCTAATCATGACTACTAAAAGAAATATTCACCATTAGGAACTAATTGAAATAAATTGAGGTTCATCGGCTTGATCTAAATCAGATTATAAAATATAAATTATCGAAATATAATATATTAATATTGTATTTTAATGGAAATGAACATTTAATATATGTAAATGAATATTTTTCTATCTGTAGCGAGGGAGTTACAGAAATGTTAGCATAATTATTACAGAACTGTCAAATTAATAGACTTAACTTTTTTTTTTTTTTTTGTATTTTAGAAAAATGTACATGAAAATAAAGGAGTGCAGGATGGTTTTAGAATATAATAGTTTAATTTTTAATAACGTTAGCAGTATGCTCCAGTTTACCTGGGGAACAAAGAGTTTTTTTCCATTTGGTATAGAAATGTTAGGTTCACCAATTTACCCAATAAATGTTAATTTTCAAGAAATAATATTTTGTAATTTTAAAAAAATTATTAAATGGTCAAAATTAACTAAGTGTTCTTGCTTCAAAATGGTGAATGTGTCATGACTGGATCCAAGACAAAGAAACATTTTACGTTATAGGTATGTGAATTTTTTCAAGATGATCCATTATTACCCTCGAGTGTAGCAGATTATTGCAATAAAAATAGAACAAAATCTTGCCCTGCTCAGTGGGATTGTGTCAAAATACAAAAAATACATACTTAACGTCACCAACACCAACCACTTAAAATTGTTTTCTGCTCCAAAACAATAAGCAGATATGTATAAAATAAATAAATTATTAAAAACACTCAAAATATGGCATAATCCCACCTCATTTTACACAAAGCTAGATAGTTGTTCATAAAGTAAATATTAATTCCGAGATAAAGTTATTCTAATTATATTACTGTCTCAAATGATGCCAAAAACGATTATTTCGATTGTTTATATAAAATAAATTTTATCCAACTTTAGTTTCAAAACAATTTTTATTTCTTTATAAGTCTGACGTTTTGGCCAATTTGGCCATCCTCAAGGTCAATCTTAAATACAATTTTAGAACCACATCAATTTTAAAAAACTTTATGCAGGCTATTCTACCTAGGTCATTAATTTCAGTCCACAATTTTTTTGCAATATTTTTTCAATTCTTCATAATAACTTAAAAATTTAAACTTTTAATCACATTTAATTTTCAATATTATAATTTATCATAACAATATTTTTATGATAACCAGTCTCAATAAAGTGTAAACATATAAAAATAGATTATTTCAATGATAATTGTCAATATTGTTGGTTTATATACTAAATGAACTACTAAAACGTAATCTACGGTGAACCAAAAATCGCACATTATAATGCATGTGACAGTAGTATGCAGTATCCATAGTTATGTAAATATAATTTCAAACAGAAAATTATTTTAATAAAACAAACATTTTTTTTTTGTTTATATTTAATGAATATTCATTACATGCTTCTAATTTTATCATGTAATGAATATTCATTCCATACTTTTACAGCTTTTAAGCTAAATTTTGCAGTCTTATTTTTCAATGCTACTCAGGAGGAATGCCATAATTATTTTCCCAGAACCTCTCCGAAATAAATACTGACTGACCTAGGCGGAATTCAAACCCAAAACTTTCCGAACCAAACATTCTGGGACCCTCGCTCCAGACCATTCAGCAATAATATTGTACTAAAAAATCTTATAATAATTCATTTAAAAAACCCGTTTCCTAAATTACTAAAAGAAATAGTCAATTAAAACTTCACTGCAAGTCAAATACCTTAAAATGTTCCTTAATAGCCTTCCGAGAAGACCCCACAAACCGAAACATCTTCGGCATAAATCAGGGCCCTCCCAACCAGAACATAGCTGAATAATCGTTGGCGGTGATGTTAGTCGAAAAAGAGGCGAGGATCGCGTGGCAGACTGTATCGTGCTGACCGGTAGTTGGGCGTGACGGCCCTCCATGTCTTCATCTTGGGAGCTCGGCACGACAGACCAAGGAGTAACCTCTCAAGATCGACGAGGGAAAGCAATACGCTTCCCGATCCAGGACGTATTTCTTCCCCTAGCAGGTACTCTCAGCACGTAATGGAATTTCTATATAATTAAACGAAATAATTTCCAACTAAGGATAAAGAATTTTAACGATTCAAGAGCTGTTTGATTAGTTATCAAAATCAGTAAGATAATCATAAATATTAATATAATTTCCACAAGAGAATCATTTTATGCATTAAATATTTCTAGTGTAAATAGTAGTTAGTGACATTTAAAATATTTACCAATCACCGAATCACAAACTCGATGATCATATTTTTCCTTGCAACAAGAAACTTACATAATCCTGGCAGGCCAAGAATACGGTAGGCTGAAACCGGACGCCGAATCGATTCCTAAACTTTTCGTCCGAATCGACTCATAGTTAGCTTACAGAATAAATTATGACCTAGTCACTCAGGTTTAGGTTAATTTACAAAAATTAAGGAAATAATAGTCTACCTCAACTGTAACATAAAAAATCATAACAGCTACAGTCCAATTCGAACAAAGAAGGTGAATTTTTTAGTGAATTAGAAAAACAATATCTAACAAAAAAAATTAAGGTAATTTTTAAGTGACTAAATTACATTATGTCCTGTATTTCCGACATGGTTTAAGAGTAAGTTAAAAATACATTTCAATTATCACCACCAGTAATATCAAATATTCTTACAATTTTTCAAATCAAAGAAAATTTACTTTTTCAAATCAAAGTCAATTTCTAAATATATTTTTAGTTAACTTGTATACTCCTACTGGTTGAAAGCAAATAATAACAAGATCAGCATGATATTGTTATAATCTAATATTGCAAATGAACACGCAAAAAGAAAAGTGAAAGGAATATGGTCCGGGTGCGGTCAAAAAAAACTCAAATAGTAGAAATATACTATTTTAATGAGCCTTTTTAACATTTCGCCCCACGTTGCAGGGCTTCTTCAGGGCTAAAAAAGATACAAACACATAGTTACATAAGGAAAACAAAAACATAAGTGTAAAATAACAGGGCTTCTTCAGGGCTAAAAGAGATACAAACACATAGTTAC
>NW_027116659.1:823306-825493 GCF_000696795.3 Halyomorpha halys | reverse complement strand
AACTATTTTTGTTTCACTTTTGACCGCAACCCTGACCATCTTCTTATATATTAATAAATAAAAATGATGTTGAAATTGTTGGATAATTTTACGTTGATTTTAGATATTGATTTGAAAATGAGTCTTCAAAATGATAATAAAAAGATGGTAGGAGTAAAAAGGGTATTTTTATTTCCCAGAAAATGTTATATACAATAAAATAACCTTAAAAAAAAACTGATTATAGTAAAATCATTTCAATTATATCTTTATAACATGCACAATTGTATAGCCAAAATTTTGGAAAAGGTGAAGATCTACCTTACCCTGGATAAGGCATATAATGTACCTAGGATGAACCTTATCAACATTTGGACATTAGAGATTAGAGAAAGCTCAACAGGGATCTACCAGAGACTGAATGAGAGAAGAAAAGAAAGCAGACATCATGATTTATTTTCAACAATAAGCTTATTTTAAAATGACTCGAAAATAAATATTTAATTGATATAATGTTGATATTAATTGACGATAAACATTTTGTTTAGAACAAAAGAAATTTTTCATTTCACGTACATCTTCATTTCATCCTTTCTTTTGTCAAATATACGGTTAATTCTGTTAATTATCATTTAATGCAATCAAATACAGTTCACTCATTAAAACGTCTCATATAGTGCACACATGTACTTTAACCTAGCCAGTCCTAATACACTTAATAGATCAATGGGTATTATTTAATTTCACACTAAATTACCGAGATCATTTAACATATTTCTTTTAACTACTATTGTAGCATTAGCATATACTCATGGTAGTTATCATAATCAATGATCGCCTGTAGTATAATTAATGAGGCAGTTGATAGGGCTTTTAATTATTTGCCTAACCTCATGAGCACATCGTAAGCCTGTATGAACAACCACTGGGAACAAACAACAATGACTTTGAGAAAGAGCTGATGAATTGAATAGAAAGAGCACACTAAAAACCCCACACAACAAGACAGATAAGTATGAATTATAGGAGACGGTTTGCCAACGTTTGGGTAAGATGCTCTTGAGAACGAGCCATTCCGCAAGAGGAGGAGGGAGTTCCTTCGGCCAGCGGACTTCCGATGGTTGGCCAAGCCACCCTGACCTCATTGTTCCGCCAAGCAGCTGAGTCACTCTGTCTTGACGTATTTTCTCTTCGTCTCCTGGTGTAGGTCAGTTTTTATTTTTAAGTATAGGTACTTAAAAAAATATCCAAAAAGTACTCCATTTGATCCTATTTCAGTTTAAAAATATACACAAAAGCCAAAAGTGTCGATAGGTAAGTATCAAATTGGTCAAAATATGTATACGTAATTATTAATTTATTCCAATTATTATATTATTGAATATTTTTATTTCTCCTTTCTATTTATTTGAATCCCATTTTTGTTTATAATTAATTTTCTAATTCATTATTTTACAGCAATTTTATATATTTATATTTTTTGTATTTCTTTGAGGGGAAAATTCATTGGAAACCTCTCACCAACTGATTGTTGTAGGTTGTTAGGCTTCATAAGATGTAGATATATTTGATATTAATTTCTGCTTATTGTATTTAAGCAGTTATTAGTTTTTGCATCATGACCTGGACAGTTTTTTACTTTCGATTATATATATATATATATATATTACAGCAAGAGGAAATATAACGACCGGGGAAAAAAACTAATTTGAGTTTTAGGGAATAATACACGAACTCATATCAGTTACAATTGATAAATCGGACACAGTTTCCAATCATACGTAAACGGTTATATTTTGTTAAGCTCTTGTATTCTTCTATAGAAACAAAGTTGATGTTCGTTTTTCGGACCTCGAGATACCCTAAAATACGAATTTTATATCAACATAAAATTAAAACTTAATTGTTTATAATTTTCGTCTTCTATGATGGTAAGTGAAGGTTTTGTGATTCGCACAATAAATCAGAATTTTAGAATTCTCGTTTGTCTCACGAGTTGGGAATAAAAGAGGTATTGATCAGGAAGGTTGTTTTTGCATAACACTATACACCCACTTAATGTGTATTACTATACAAAAAAAAATAATCCAAAAAAGTATTAAAGTAAAGTCTAGCTTATTATTACTATAATAAACTAACCTGTCACCTCAAAAAGATACTTAAACCTCAGATATTCATAAAATGTCTGGATGAAATAAGGCTCACTTA
>NW_027116659.1:805244-817607 GCF_000696795.3 Halyomorpha halys | reverse complement strand
TTGCAACATTTACTAGACAAACGGTCTAAATTGCCAATCCGTTACAAAAGACTGATCTACATGACTATTATAAGGCCTATCTGGACATACGGAGTGGAGCTTTGGGGCTCCACTAAACCATCAAATTCCTTCAGAATCCAATCCTTACAGTCCAAAATCCTTCGTAAAATCCTTAATACTCCTTACTTTGTCACAAATAAATTCATCCACAAAGACCTCAAAATCCCATTTGTTGCCGATTTGGCCAGAACCAGATACCGTTCCTTCCATTATAAACTTCTCAACCACCCAAATCCACTTGTTTCTAACCTGGCTTCTCCTTCATTACCTAATAATCCTCCTAGGCATCTGAAAAGAAGATGGCCTCGAGATCTCCTCTAGAAATGTTATTAGAGTTCTATCAGTGGGTAGATTCTCCACATGTTTTTATCATGTTACTATGTCACCTACAGCAAATTTACTTGTAGTATATATGTGTATACAGTTGTAAATATCAATAAATAAATTATTAAAAAAAAAAAAAATTATGAGAACTTAATTATCAAAATCGTGATGACGACTAAACTCAACAAATTTGTAGTTGGATAACATTACTTTGTTATGAAATATTTTTTTATAATTATTTATGTGAAATATATCTTACAAAACTAATTTATTGGTTATCCATTCGAGATTTTAATTTTTTTATTACAATATTTTTACTGTATTTAACAAGGCATTATTAACCAATTCTTTTACTTAATGTTATATGAAATAAAAGTAATAACTAATCCATGGTGTACAAATCTTAACATAATCTTCTTTTAGTTTGTTTAATTAATATACAATCAAATTTTAACTGAAAATAACCGAATACCGGTCGATAGCGGTACGTTCTTTTGGAAGGTTATCTTCTGTAGTGAGTACTATTACGTCACTACTGCATTTTATTACTGCTATATAATGATACTTTAACCTAAGCCATTGTTTGTAAATGGAATTAAGAAGTGGCTAAGCAACACAATAGATACCGTTGGACGAAAGCGCTGGGACCCTTGATGTCCTTTAAGGTACTGAAGGATATCTGCCAAGATCTTCTTGTTCGAAGACAGTCAATGGGAAATAAAATGACTCATAAGCAATAAATATTTATCGATAATGTATTGTCGTTAAGAGAGTGGGAGGTAAAAATAGTAAAACTGCACTATTGCCAACACCTCCACTAGGCTTAAGGGAAAATTAATATGTGTGTAAACAACAATTCAACTGAAGTACTCAATCAGACAAGGCATTGTTGAATTTGCATTTATGTTCTTCAGGTGAGGAAACGTCAATAATGAATGCCTACAACATTTCCTTCTTGGTAAATGTTGTAAACGATTGCTTCGAGAGATCTTACACCTTTCCAACCGTGTGTATTTACTTGTAACGAACTGTATTGCATGTACAGATATTAAGTCTAGGTCGGAGATTAGTCATACAAATTTATTCATTTATTACTAATACATATATGAATTTTTTTTTATTTTTTAATATAATTTATGAATATAAAAGGGGACGGACTAGCTCAGTGATAAAGACGCTGTACTATCCTTGGGCCTGGGTTCTAACCCGGCTGTGGCAGATATTTATTTATTCAGTCACTTTAGCCAAAGTCAAACATGTAGGTTCGGGAGCATTCATGGTGTACAGCCGGCCTCTATAAAGTGAGTTTACCATGATTGAGGAAAAATTGGCAGTTGAACCTGTTCTAGAATAAATTACATACTTGTTAAAGAAACACTTCCTCACAAAGTACTGAACCCCTGATACATGAGGTACGACGTGATTTTTTTTTTTTGGAACATAAGTATTAAAAATATAACTTTAATAATAAGCCAATTTCTTATGCTAAATAAAGCATATTTCAATTTATATAAAGATAAATTCATCATATAATCAGAATGTAACCAAAAAATTCATGTTAGTTTTAGAATCTACAAAAAATGATCATCCCCCTTATGTCAAAAATCAATTTAGTTTATTCGTATATGCTTTAGAAGGTACATATTATTTATTGATATAATTCAATTCGAATGCTATAATAATAGTACTAAGTTTATTACCCCGCAATAATAATTGATAATGCCTGTATTAAATTCTAAAAGTTAATAAAATTTTAAATTAAACAATAGAAAATAAATAAATCTTGAATAAATTTAAATATATGGTAGTTTTCTAGGTATATGGTTGTAATGTTATATAACATATATTATTAATTATTAAAAGTAAAGAAGAAATTATCATGCGCTCAAGTAAAATCCACAAGTAAAAGAACTTGCTGAGGCTAAAAAGTTTATACGCATAACATAGTGGGCGCAAATAGCCAACGCATTATAGGTAGAAAAGGGACCTGTATAAAATCCGGAGACAAGGGGTTTGTTGCTGAGAGAAAAAAAATCACCTTGGACAGCTGATAAAGAGTTTAATAACCTCCATTGGTCAGGTGCGAATCATCAGCTTCTTGAGTCACAGACCGTTTCCGGAGTCGAGTAAAAATTTGAAAGCTGATTACAACTTAGAAGCAAAGAATTATTAGTTTATTTTACAATTTTTAAAAAATGCTTCACAATCATATAAAGAATTATTAATTATATTGTAATTCTTATATATTATCTTATAGTTATAGAGTTCTCATATAATATTATAATTTCTGTTTCAAATATGTTTTTATAAATAATATACTCCTTTTCAATAATTCTTCTATAGTAAAATT
This sequence comes from Halyomorpha halys, assembly GCF_000696795.3. Taxonomy (NCBI): domain Eukaryota; kingdom Metazoa; phylum Arthropoda; class Insecta; order Hemiptera; family Pentatomidae; genus Halyomorpha; species Halyomorpha halys. The sequence goes on along the minus strand of NW_027116659.1, from coordinate 814,873 downwards.
TTCATTCCAAATAGAAATTAAATTTCACAATGGATAATAATTAAAAGTTTATTAAATATATTTTGGTTGTTTTATTATTAAAAGTGTCGTAGAGAAACAAATTATCTGAAAACACACAATTCCCTTCGGATCTGTTTTAATTTCCTATACATACGCTAACTAAAACCAACATGGAAAATTGATTTTTACCCTATGTCTGTTTTAACTCCTCAACCTTTAAGCCCCCCCCCCCAAAAAAAAGTGGCCGAATCTACAAGATTTGTTCGGTGTTGTTTAAAAGAAATCTTTTAAAAATATTTCTAGGGAAGTTCCATCAACATTTAAAATCATTTGAGGTTAGTGCACTTTTTACATGAAAATTAATGCATTTTTTAGAGGTGAAGTTCACGTAATCGGTCGTGCTTGGGTTTAAGAAAATCTTTTAAAAATATTTCTAGGGAAGTTCCATCAACATTTAAAATCATTTGAGGTTAGTGCACTTTTTACATGAAAATCAATGCATTTTTTAGAGGTGAAGTTCACGTAATCGGTTGTGCTTGGGTTTAAGAAAAAGTTTTAAAAATATTTCTTCTTCACCTATTTGAACCGTTAAATTGAAAAGTTGTGTGACTAAAAACTGGAGTTTTGAAATATTCAACAATTTAGGGAAAGTTCTATAGGTGTTTGGTAAAGGATAACAGCTTTCTATGTTAAAACTGTCCAAAGCATATTCAATTATTTGAAAGCCTTTGAGCTTATTCAATCAGAAATTAATTAATTCATTTTTTATTAAGAAGTACAAGCATTTGTCAAAGACTAAATTTAAATTTACTTAATTGGATGGGTTGTCGTTTACGGGAAAATCTTTTAAAAATATTTTTTCTTCACCTATTTGAATCATCCAAAATGTAAACGTAGTGTAAGTAAATACTGCAATTTTGAAATATTCATTAATTTAGAGGAAGTCCTATAAAGTGTTTGGTAAGTGATACCTGCTTTCTAAGTTAAAACTGTCCAAAGCATGTCCAACTGTTTAAAATCATTTGAGATTAATACACCCTTTAATTAATTATTTATTTATTAATAATTTTTGTTTTAAGGAAACTGATTACAAAACAATGACTTACATTAGGTTTTGCTTTTAACGGCTCATTTAGTATTTTTACCTAGTACTACCATGTGGTTCATCGCATGATAATTTTTTGTGTTTGTTTTTATCTGTTTAATATGTATTAATTTATAAATAGATATTTATTGTTTTCGATCAAAATTTCTATTCTATGTTTTACAGGTAGAGGAATGACAAATATTGGAATTTATGTTTGGGTAGCTGTGGCCATTATGCCAACAGGGTCTAACTTGTCATGATAATCATACATTAGGATTTTCACTTCGGCTTAATTTCTGTCACATCTTTCTTTTATTATTGTTATTTATTCTGTCAAGATTGTTTTACAAAATCAGACCAGTTTTCTATTCAGATTGGAGACGCCTACCTGCCAAAGACCAAAAAAAATCCGGAATCAGGACCCGTCTCTCTCCGGAGGATCTTTCTTTTTTTCTTCTTTTTTTTTTTTTTTAAATTTTATTCCGGTCTCATCTGCCGGAGACAAGAGCTGCTCCCATTCCGACCGGAGGGCGAGTGACCTTTCGGTCTGATATAATTTCTTTATCTGGTCCCCATAAAGAGATGCTTTCTCCCTAGAGGTCCAGTAAATCAGGATTAGGAGAACGACGGACCACCGTAAAGCTGGGTGTTTATTCACTACGGTCTACACCCACGGGACAGTTGTTAACAATGCTCTGTGTCCGTGTAACTAGAGGAATTTAACGCCCATTCATATTACTTTGTAAGCATTATATGGGCGGCTTGGTCTGAGGGTACCGCTCTAACATAACAAGTAGAGCTACAAATTCTGGCCTTACTAAAACCATTTATGTCAGAAATAAGGTAACGTTAAAGTAAGCATCCCCTGCCCTTTCAAAAGTAAGAGTTTTACAATAGTATTTGGTGCGATCCGCGCATCACACAACTTTCATTTACCATTCTCTATTCAGTTAAAATTAATCCTCGCTCGTTTCAGAAAACATATTTGTTATTATTCATTGTGGTAACACTTTCTCGTACTAATTTTCTAAACAATCCTTTCTGACGGACAATTTCAGCAATTTTCGGAAAATGACTTTTAATAATATTTCTGGTTGCAAAATTCTAACATTGTTTCTTTTTCAAAATTATAGAAGAAATATAAAAATCCAACAGCTTAGTAAAATTTACACTCTGCTCTTAACTAAGCATTCAATACTAAATTGTTACAGAATTTAAAATACTAAAAATGATTTTATGGATTCGCAATGTTTAAATTTTGTTTAAAAAATCACTTATTGGCAGAATTGTCGCTTTAGCTTACAACTTGACTTCTCATCCACACAGTAGCCTTGGTTTAACTTCTTCAGTAATCTTGGAGTCAAGCACTAATAGTAATACTGGGGTGTATACAAAAAAATGACCGTTTTATCAATTTCAAGATTTCAATGTATTGTAAATATATAATACTTACCAATACTTAATTATCCGTTAAGAACATTCTCAAAGCTTGTTTAATCCCATTCGACTTCTTAAAAAAAAGCATCAGTTTAGTTATTTGTTTCCGAGAAGAAAAAAAATTTCACAGCCACTGAAGCAACTCGTGAAATTATTAACTATGAAGATGTTCTTGACCAGCGCACTGCGCGATGTTGGTTTGAAAAATTTAGCAATAGGGATACGTTGTTGGAAAGGAAGAAGAATAACCATTAAGGAATATTGATGAGATTCTGCAGGAAGCTTTTGAGTCAAATCCATCCACAAGTACTCGTGAACTTGCCAGGTAGTGTAGTGTGTCGAGAGATACTGTTAGTCACCATCTACTCTCTATGGAGAAGGTAAAACAGGTAAAAAACTGGTCCCTCACGAATTTCCTCCTCGGCAATCAGCTAAGAGGTTAGAAATTTATTGAAAAACCCTTTTGTTATGAGATTTTACCAGAAGATTGTCACCTGTGATGAAAGTGGGTTTACTGGTGAAATCCGAATACCCGTGAATGATTAGATCGCGTTCAACCTGCTTTTCCGTTGGCTGCAAGAGGTCAATTAAAAAAAAAAAAAACATTCTTTCCGTTTTTTTGTTTAATTTTGATGGTTTATTCATCACGAATTAGTATTTGATGGATGCTCTATGAGTCCTGAAATCTACTGTGAACAAGTGGAAAGATTGTACACGAAGTTGTCAGGGCGTTATCCAGCTTTGAGACCAATAGAAAAGAAGTTTAATTCCAACAAGATAATCCTCATCCTCACACTTCCTGTCAAACCAACGAAAAGTTTAAAGAACTTCTGGGTTCGAACTCCTGCCTCATCCACCATACCCATTATTTTAAATTTCTCGTCCATATTAAAATATTTTTATTTCTCCTACTTTATTTTGAAATATTTTTTTCATAATTATTTAGATGTAATATAAAGTATCTTACAAAATTAATTTATTGATAATCTATTTGGGACTTTAATGGAGGCGAACCCATCGTTGTAATTTATGTGATTTTATTCACTAAATCATTTTTGCAAGATAACTTTCATCTAAATAAATGTGCAATCTGAAATAAATCTTTTAAATTTGAATTTTCTATATGCATGATGAAAATGTTAACAATTTTTTTTTTAATACAAACAGTATCTGTAAAATGCCTATTTCTTAACCTCAGAGGTATTGATTTGAATTTTAAAATTATGTTATAATTTTAGCACTTTTGAGGAAAATGTTTTACAACAATTTGAAGCATGCTCTCAATTCTCAATTTCCCAAATTTTTTAGTTTTCGAATTATAGGTGAGAGAGAGAGATAGAAAATGAAGGTTAACACCCCCAATGTCTATTCGTTCTTCATATTATTTAATTTACTTATGTTGCATAGGAATTTTATCCCTTAAATATTTTTTCTAAAATCTTAGGCTTCCAAGGTTATATAATACTGTAAATGTGTTTTCGATCTACAAGAAATGTTTCTCTTCTCATCTATTTAAGTTAATTATCGTAATTTATATTTATCCATTCTTCATAACAAATAAAAATGTGAGATAGTTAATGATTTCAAACAAATAAAATTCAAGGAAGCTATTTTGAAAATTCAGCATTTTAGCACTGTCAGATTATTTCAATGAGGGTTAGAACAAGCTGATATGAAAAAAATTAAATATTATTTAATTTTACATTGATATAGCCGGTTTGATCAAAATCGTTTGAGCCATTTATGAAAAAATATGAAAAATCGTCCCTATAAAGTGGCACGTTAGATGAATGGATTTTATCAAAAAAGTTACTGTGATATCATTATTGGCTAGTTGCCTATAGTTCTTGTTTTCGACGTTTTTAAAACTCTACTGAGGTAATGGATAAAAATAATGAAATTCTGTAAGGTTTTGGAAGGAAAAGTTACAAAGTTGCTGAGAGAATCCGCTAGGAGTTCGTCTGCATTTAACATATAACATGGACTTTAAATCGGGCTCCTCACAATCCTATACTTTTATATATAACATTTAGAATGTTAGAATCGCATTTAAAACATCATGAATACCCCCAATTAATAGTTGAAGAATGCTAGCAAACTCAGCTTAATAGAGAATTATCAGTCAGAATTATTATTAAATTTTAGTTATATGTAAAATAAAATATATATCTAATATGTAATTTTCTAGTACTGATAATAGTAATAAAAATTATATAATAATCCTAACAACTTCAGTTTAGAAACTTTATCTGTATAATATAATTTTAATTGTATTTAAGAATACATGACTATAGTTAGGACTGATAATTCCGACTATATTATTGAATCCAGTTTACTCTTGTAGGTATTGAGCTCTGTATAGACTGATTTAATGACTTAATAACTGAACCATTTGGTTTAACTAAACTAGTACGGATGTAAAGTTAAGTTTTTTTTTTTTTTGGAGGCTGTCAATGAAAGATAAAAAACCTGATTATGGTACGTTGGGATTGTGAAGAAAGCTTACTAATGTTCTTCTTAATTATAAAATTTTTGAAATTCTCTTTAACTAAAAGTTTATATTATCTTTTCTTTTTTATTGTTTTTTTTTTCTCTCTTTTGATAATCTCTGATGTAGGTAGGTTTTCGCATAGGATATCAGCGATAAAAGGTTTCTGTCCAGTCATCAAAGTTATTTATTGCTTGAACAGTTGCCAAATGTTTAGTGTTCTGACTTAATTAATCATATGTTAGGATTCCCAATTCAGAGGAAATCCATTCAGATACCCCAAATGTCAAAAGGCTGACACGGATCCCCTTTCTGAGACATTTCCGGTGACTCCCGGACTAGTCCTCGCGTTGATTTACATCCCGAAGACCGGATGAGTCAGTCCCGGGCTGCTAATCAATTCGGGAGGAAGATATTTGTTATTTATCACTGCTCCGAGAACGACAAGATCTTCCACTTCGACGGTGGTTCGGAACAGCCCAAGCTCTGTTCTATAATAGAAAATCAAGCCATTAGCTTCGGGAATCAAGGTCCCCCTTGAAAGAGTTATTAACATATTTAAAAGTACTCGAGATAAATACGCTTCCTAAGCTACATCTCCAAGGCCTGATAATGAAGTACTCTGAAACAGTTTATGCAAATGAGTTCTTAAAAGCATGAGTACTTCGGTCAGATCCAGAGGTTTCTGAACCTCTGACGCTCCGCTGTCTGCCGATTTCGATTCCGATCACCTACTATCCTACGTCCATATTCCTATCATCCACGTCCCATCAATATTTATAAAGTAAAAGTACACGTCTGAATAGCTTGGAATAGGGAATGATTCCTTCGTTTTTAGACCATTCTGCCAGCTGTGTGATTCAATAAGGCTTCCTTTGAATAATAGGATTATTTGTTACAAAGGTTTCGTTATTGGTCCATCATAAAAAGATATAACTGCACTAAAAAATGTAAATCGATATTTTACGAGAGCAACCATGTAATTTCATGCTTCTAATTTTATCATGTAAATTGTTTACTTTCTCACTATGTTAATTTCAGTATTTTCATTATTTACATAGCGTATAGATTGATGATTAATATTATTTATTTAATTCCTATCATTCCTATTCTTTTCATTTTCTAATATCTTCAATGTTTGTTATCTTCTTCACTTATGTCACGTGTTAGTGTTCATTACTCCACTGAACTCAATCCCGGCATTATTCTCATAATAAATCTACCGTCAACAATAAAAACATCATTATGTTTAATAAAGTACTAAATATTAATGTAAATAAATAAATATGAATTATTATTGTAAAAATACAATAAATTAGAGTAATAATACATCATGACTGGCTCAAAAAAAGAAGAAACATAACGACCCAAGTGATAGTTTCCAAGGATCTAATAGCTGCCGTGAGACGAGGGAAGCGAACGATTCCACACGAGCCACGGCCAATTTATTTAATTGTGACGCTTTAATCTCAAACTAAATTGCCTAAATCCAATTCAATCCTGATAGACGCCCGCTAACAAGGGAATTTTTGGTAATGGATTTTGTTTTGTTTATTCCTGATGGCATTAATTGTTACTTAATGATTATGTTTTTCACTGGAAAAATTTTTATTTATATTTTTAGTGACAAATATGTTTATAATTATGATGTATATATATATATAATTACATATATTTACTTGTGATTATGTAATACCTTTTGAATAAATATTTATACAAGAAAACTAGAATAGTATGTACATCAGATCTCTCTCAACGATCCTTGTCAGGACCGAGATATGTCCTAGGCTGGTAAGCAAGTGGGCCAGTTGATCCTGAATATACGAAATAAAAACCTCCAATAATAATTTAACCTACACATTATCTAAATATTAAAATGTAATAAAAACATAATAATTAAATGATATGTTCATTGAAATACGATTAATTTAAATTTATTAGGTTAGTTGTTATAAAATGTTTAGAATTCGATTTAAGTTCACAAACTATCTCTAAGTTTTTAATGGTATCTACAAGGTTAGTTAATTTTCTTGGTTTTCATGAAATTACTGTCTTATCAATTTTCAAACACTCAATATTTTTTTTTTCTTACCGATTAATCTGGAAACTTCTTGGCGGGGTATATACTGTATAATAAAAAAAAATTACTGTATTAATATACTAGTGCATGAGATTGATTACTGTAATGATTCTCGTTTAAACAGGTAACATCTAGTAGAGCTTTAGAAAACAAGGAAACATTTTTATTTAAATTTAAATTAAATTTGATAGAAATAAAGATCAGATTTTTTTTTTTCTATGCATTATCTCTATTGAGTTAATTCTGTATCTCAATATGATTTTTATATGATATAGGGTACAATGGAACCTCAGGACGTATACATCCTAATCGGAGCGTAGACATTACCAATTAAGTGGGAAGAGCAGGTTAATTCGGATTTTATAAAAGGTTAACTCTAATTAAAAAAAAAAAATTAAAATTAACAAAAGGCTTGATATATAAATTATATTCATATTAATATATAACAGTACAGACGATCTTACAGTCGTCAAGAAGTCAGTTACGATTTTTTTTTTAGCTAATTATTATTTAATTATTCCATTACTTATATTGTCTATTTATCGCAGATAAATCTGAGGTAGTGGTTAAACGAGACATTACTGTACCTGAGAATTCTTAGTTAAATAGTCAATATGCAGTAAATATAAAAAACAAGGAAAATATGCATTTCAATGTCGGTCTATTTTTTTTTCTTGTTCTACAAATTCAATGTATCCCTTAATATGATTTATTATGTTGTAGTTTGTTCGTCTTTCTTACTATACATTTAAAATCTAAGCTAAGGCAGGAGATAATAATAACATTTTTTTTTTATACTCTACTGAAAACTATTATAAAACAAAAAAGTAGTTGGTTTCTTGAATAATTGATATTCGTCTCGTAAGGAGTTCTCGCCTCCAAACTGAAGTTCCATTCCGGTCTATCGATATGTCGAAATTTCCCAAGGTCCCGCCACAAGACCGGGTCAATATCACACCTCCGGGTTGACAACCGTGTAACTGTGAAGGAAAGGAAATTAAATCAGCCTAAGACAATCGCCCCCTAGGCAGCGCTACTTCTTCATCGATTCTGTCGCAAAAGACTCTAAGGAGTCTTCGATGATGCGTGGTGGGACCAATCAGTACTCCGGAGGAATCTAAGACAATGCTAAAGGAGTAATTGATTGTATTTGTTCCGGCAAATCGGGCGACAGTAGGTGTGACCCTCGCCTAGTTCGGTATCAGATCTCTCCCTCAGCATCAGGCGTCATGGGTCGTGCTTCTTTCCCAAGCGGTGGCCTTCCACGGCAGGACACTGCGGATTCTGTCATAATTGGCCAACACCGGTTCATGGTAGTTTTTTCGCTACACACTCTCTCGCTCTCTCCTCTTTGCCCTCTGGTAGGGTCGTGGGTTATCACAAATTTTTACTTACTTGAAAAAAAAAATTACGTACCATAAAAAACCGTAAAAATACGTCTAGGTTAGGTCTACGTATGTTTGAACCAACTACATACCCACCAGCTCTTTTTTTTTTTTTAATACTTTTTAATGAGTGCACCTATGAAATATTATTATTGTCACAGTTTTAAACCTAACCATTTCAGATTTTCTTAAAATTTAGCCCACACGTGAGAGCTTGGAAAAATGTAAAATGTTATATACGCCTATTTGTTTTTGGATTAAAGAGCGCTAAGTCCTAATAAAAAGGCTATAAAAAAGAAAAGGAATAGTTTTGAAATTGCTGCAGAAGCTTCTATAATTTAGCTAGTGGTGTGGTCAATTTACAGTGTATACCACACCCTTTGATAAAATGAACACTTGTTACAGCAATTTTAATATCTAAAGTTTCCATGAAAATAAAAATAACCCAGATGTGAACAATAATTCAGTTAATAAGCTAGAAGATATATCAGGAAATCTTATTTGTTCGCAAGTTTCTGATTCCCTTAAAAATTTTATCATTAATATTTTTGATCTAATGAACGTATGGCAACATCACGCATGCAAGATTTTTTTTTTAAAAAAGTTGAGATGGCAAGGTTTCAAACTGTGTTGAGTTAACGCGGAATGGCCAAACTGTAAAAATGTGTTTACGGAGTATGTGATAGAAATAAATAAAATGACAAGACAAATCCTAAGATATGTGCGTATTTATGCTTTTTAAAGAAAATAAACTCAGGCAAAGAACAAGCTCGAGAATTTTTATAAAGATTTAGATACAGAACAGGTCATTAAACCAACCAGACAACGATGGACAACGTAATAAAGAGGTCTAAGCACGTCCAACTAAATGAGAAGATACATGGGACCAAACAGTTTGTCGTCCAATGCTTAGATGGGAGGATTCTAGGGCTATAGATACGCTAAATTGGTAGGCGGGAATCGGTCGAAGCAAGTCAAGTCTCAACTCTTAGGGTAAAATGATAGTAAAAGACAATCCGTGAACCAATAAATATGGGTATGTATTAAGATTATATTGTTTATACTTGAAGAAGTTTGTCGGGGGGTGCGGTCAGCAAAGAACAACATAAATAAACAAAACAATATTTATTTATTTTATGCCGACGTTTCGAC
>NW_027116659.1:785576-802729 GCF_000696795.3 Halyomorpha halys | reverse complement strand
CAAGCATTAATCTACGGTCAACTATCTACATCTCATTATATTGTTTATACAATTCTAAACATACAATCTACACAATATTTGAGGTTAAGGACCTCTAATTTATTTGTGTACAAAAATAATTTAATAATTACAAATAATTTAATAATTTAAAATCATTTATTTCAATTTCAAGCTTTATTAGTAATAAAGATATAGTTATTTCTCGCAAAACATTTAGCTAATTGCTGATCTATGAAAAATCTGGTTTATATCTGTGCATAATATAATTTTTTATTATATCTACTTCAAAACCCTGATTTTAAAACATAGATGAGAATGGTCAGAGTGACAGATTTTCTCTGGAATCATATGGCCAGAGTGAATCAATGAACGTCTTGATATACATAAGGATTGAAATAAAGATATTAAAAAATGAGTCAGACCTTCGTATTAGTTTAAGGAAAATTTCTTAGCTCCCAAATACGATGCCTTATAGTAGTAATGCCCCTACCAAAAAAAAAAAATACAGGAATTGTAGGTTATTACTACGAAACCTGTACGTACTGTATTCTTGGAACAGGAAGACAATTCAGATTTCTTGAGGGAGTAAACAGCAAAATATTTATATAATTATTATTTATTAAACGACAACCATTTGGATAAAGTTGGAAGACAAAAATAAGATACTCTAGAGATTAAATTGAATTCAGAAAATAAAGATAATTATTTAATATAAAGTGGAGCTCGTAATTTCTACAGACTGTTTATCGCGTCATGACATGCTTTCATCAAGAAGAAATGGTTTCCCGGTATAAAGGGTCAGAACTGCAGGGCCGAGGTACAGGTCATGGGGAGAGATCCTCTTCCCGAGAACAGGTTTATGAAGGAGGCGCTGAAAGAGAGAGGTTCACATACGCCCTCAACAGCGGGACGAAGATATAACATTAGCTTGGCCATCCGAGCGTGCAAGAACCATGTCAAATCCCGACCGAGAGCACGACGTTTCGTAGGCTTCATCAGGGGTAGGCGTGAGGCCCATATTTATACCGTCTACGTGATCAGAACTAGTTATGACCGCCTGGTGTTTATATGTCAACAATATAAATCCGGTGATTTAGTACGTTTACTCAAGGTGGCCGTATCTCACCGCAATAACTATTTTACCTCTATCTTCCTCACGAAGTTCGTAATCAGGCATCTTATTTGCTCTCGCATTTCAAGTCCTCAGCGCATGTATATTTAGAGGCAGGAATATATTGTGGAGTTGGCATTCTCTGCTCGTGTAAGTGCTTTCTAAAGCCGTTCTGTTTGATTCATGTCAATGTTTGCTCGATCATTAAACAGACCATACCTCTGCGACCAATTAGCATTATTATAACCTGAGGATGGTGAGACCCTTCTTCTAGCAATGAAAAGCGAGAAATGGTAATTGTATGGATAAGAATATCTAATTCAGATAATAATTAAAATTTAATATTAATATAACTAATTATTATTCAAATCAAATAAAATTAAGAACTAACGACAAAATAGAAAAAAATAACTGCTATTTATTAAAATGGCTGGCAGGAATTTATTTTCTGCAAAACATATCTTGATAATTTAGTTAAATAAACATTGAAAATTAATTGATTCACTAGGGTCTTTATTAATCAAAAGCAGAGTTAGACGAAAAATCTGATTAAGATTTGAAAAATAATCCTAACTAATAACTAATCTTTTATTCTTTAGTCAACTAACATAAAACGACTAGTTAAAAAATCATAATTTTTTAGTCACTTAAAACGATTTAACTCGTTATTCATGATTATATTTTAGTTGATGCCATAAACTACTAAAAATCATGAATAAAATTATAATTTTGATTTGTTAATGTTTCTAATTAATTAATTTTTCCTTCTATTAATATTTTATTTATTTATCTGTTCACCCGTGACTTTAAAGTTGCTAATTATGCAAAATTATTGGAATAAGAAAAATCCTTCTTAAGAAACTACATAGTGAAACTATTATATTCTACACTTTAAACAAAGCCGCTTATTATGAATGAAAAGTTATAATTCGTTTTTGTTTGTTTTGTTTTTCACTTTGATTTTAGTTTCTAATTAAATTATTAAAATTATTTTTAAAAAAAGGAGTTTTTATCTGATTAAATATTTATTCCATTAAATCCCTGCATTATTTTCCCACTACTTTTCAAATCGGATACAATATTTGTGTAATTTTGTATATATATTCAGTTATCATTGAAATTTTTTTCAGTTATCATTGAAATTCCAAAATTTTTAATCAAATTTTAAAAAAATATATTTTTTTAAAACTAATTAGCACTCTTTTAGATTTACATATACATTATTTATCATATCGCCAATACTAATTTTAGATGCCTATTTTTAAGTTGTTCCCTAAATAACTATTAGAAAAAAGAAACTAATTAGTTCATTTTACAACTAATTTGTATCTAATTATTAATTATACAAATTATAAAACTTATTTTTCTATAAAAAGTTGAAAGAATGCGACGCGAAACAGTAGTTTATGATTTTATATAACACATGTAGCTGACCATTTATTTTGATTTTTTTTAACAGTAACTAATAATAATAATAAAGGGCTGTTAGAATAAACCCATTACCAGTCTTTTTTTTAATTATTTAAAAATGTTTCAAAGAGTTATAAAGGTATTCATATTGGTACTTTGAATTTATAATTTCGTCGTATAATGGAATGTGTAATTCCTATATAAAAATATCGTATTACGACATGTGAATTTTAATTTGGCAGAATAGGCATTCTCAAGATTATTCTAATCCTCATTTTGTTATTTTGAAATTTCTCAATGTCTCTTTCCTCAGCCCAAGCGAGTTAATCCGACGAACAATGTAGGAAGTATGAAAGTTCTCTTGAAGGCGTTAATATGCAGTGTCAACGTGTGTATGAAATTTTAAGAAACAGTAACCCTTCAGTTTCCTAAATATTTCGTAAGATTATTTCGTTAATGAAGTTGTTTTTTTTCATTTAACTTACGAGAGTAACCTGACCATCGTATAAATTACTGGTGCGAATATTTTTGAAACCACGTTAGGTAACGTATATGGAGATCTTTTTTTTCGAATTAGTTAATTGTATTAATTTACTAAAAGTGTTTTTGTAAAATAAAGTCTTGTAAATACAGAGGTGAGAGAAGAAATGAGACTCTGAGTTAAGTAAAATATACATTCTTTTTTTTAGCCTTGTTACGAGTTAGTTTTAAGAGGCCTCGTTACTTTAATGCAAAGGTATCGATTTGTGTTAAAAATTTTTGAAATATTGTGTGTAATATATAAAAGAAAGATGGTCCAGAAGCGGTAAAAAAAAAAAAAAACCTCAAATAGTAATTAAAATATTTATTGTGTGCCAACGTTTTGCCCCACTCCGCAGGACATTCTAAGTAAAGAAAAATAAATGAATGGTTTCCAAAATAATGGTTTCTGAACGAAGGAATCTTTTGCTTTCCCCCATTCAGAAAGCTCTGGATAAAGTCGTGAAAAGTGGGGGCGAAACGTTGTCTCACAATAAAATCGAGTTAGTATTTGAGTTTGTTTTTTAAGGCACCCCAACCATTTTTCTATTGTCAATTACTTTTTTGTAACTTTACTTCTAAGAAAAAAAACCCACAAAAATGTTCCAAAACTCATTCTTTGTATTCACATCTCTTAGGAATAAAAGAATTTAATTAAATAAACGCCTGTCCTGAAAACTTTAGAAAATAGACTTAATCACAGTCTTAACTTAAAGCCTCAGTTATATATCAAAACTTCGATTTCTCTGAAAGACAAGATACAGGTATGATGTCCGCTATTAAAAAAAAAATATATATAGGACAATTTAAAAAAAAAATAAAAAATATTAAAACTAAAAACAACATTTTTTTTTATAAACATATATCTTTATATTTGTAATTATAAATATGTAGTAGGTATAATGCCTCATTCATGGAAAAGCATTAAACAAAATAATGGTTGTTTTATTCTAATACTTAATATGTAAGCCAACCTAGTTGTAAGAAGTTGAGTATTAAAAATATCTCATTCATAAATGATTTGTTTACTACAATAGAAATATTTGTTATACCCATATAAGAGGATAATCCCTAAATTAGGGCCAAACCATTGGCCATAAATCTTAAAAATGGAACCCTGGACAACCTTGCCCTAGTACAATGGGAGACTGTAATCTCCGGTGACACAAATGCTATCTGGGTCCAGTATCGGCCGCAGCAGGTAGCAATATCGCTCCCAACTCATATTGTATACCCAACAGCACCAACTCTAAAACCTCAATTGTAGACCGCTCTTCATACAGACAGTTTTATGTCATACTTTTCATCAATATTTTTTTTTCTCAATTATTTAACACATAAATTAGCTTCAATTATGACTACCTTAGAATCTAAAAGAAGCAAATGAATGGCTTGCGAGTAAATATGTGAATATCGATCTAAATCGTAAACATATCTAAATACTATTCCGATACATTGCCAAAAAATATAAAAAAATAGGGCCCCGATATTTTAATTTAATTTTAAATATTTGATAATAGAATCCATACTAATACTGATGTAAGAATTTATCTTGTTATTTTGTCCGACGTCATAAACAACTTTATGGCACATTAAACTAGATTTAATTGGAGTGCTAATAGACATGTGTACGTCTGAGGGTTTCTGACATATAGATTTCCCAGAATAAATTGACGAACTACTGATTTTCAATACATTTTTTATGAAATATTGCTGTTAAAATAATGTATCTCGGGAATTATAATTATAAACAGCTCAGTTAGGGTTCATATTTTAGTCATTTTACTCTACTTTGAATGATGTTCTATTACTTTTTTTATTCTTGAAAGTAGTTTTAACGATATAGAGCCCCGAATGAAATTTTGTTTTTCAACATTTAGAAACAGCCACCATTTTTTATTTTATAATACCCTGACTATAATACGAAGGCAGACTCATCGATACATATATGTTAATATTCATTTATAAATCATTTACCCATTGTATCATATATTTCATTTTATGTCATATTCAATATATGGATACAAATTGTTTTTCAATTTTTAGATACTATTTACATAACTTATATTATACATATCTTCTTACATATATAATATTATATTTCATCTTTCACTGTTATCAATTTGCTACCGTCAAATTTCATGGTTATCAATCAACTATTTTATATTATTCAATTCAATATTTTGTATTATTCCAAATTTGTTAGTATACTATTTCTATTCTATTTTTATTATTATTATTTTATAATCATTTATATAATTATTTATATAAATTCTATACTATTTCTTTTCAATGTATGTTTCTCTAGATGATGATTGTTATCTTCTTTTGTTCTATAGCCCTGATTAAGACCTGAAACGCAAGTCGAAACGTCGGCATAAATAAATAATTTTTGTTTATTTATATTTTTTTATTTTATTTTGCTGACTGCCCCCTCCCCGACCAATTATCTTCTCCAATTATTAATCTACGGTCAACACAACTGGCGACGATTATGGTCCCCTTTGGCTATTCCACTGCCTCATTATTGAATAATTGTCAAAGCTTGTTGTAACAACTAGTTAGCAATAATAAATACTTAATGGTAGCGCCTCATAGCATCCATTAGAACTAGACAAGACACTTTCCCGGGGATATTAGAGGCACCTGCCTGCGGTGATGAACTCAATCTTTAACACTATTAGAATTATCATAATCGACCAGGCGGTGGCAGATTGATGATGGGACACCTGATGATGTGCTCCGATGACTGATGAGGTCCACTCTCGGGACAATTAGCCCAGTCCTAATAGCAACTAATAATTTATCTCGTCTTTTCGTGGCAGTCAATCATCACCCGATGACAATATTATTTCAGGATTAACTTCCGCCTCAGAGGTCCTTCAAGGAAAGATCGTTCACTCAGGGTTAGAGGAAAGCAAATTTTGTTCTTGAGTTATCCTGTCTTCTGAAAGAAAGTGGACAACTGTTTACTCCACAATCTGACGAAAAACTATATAAGGTATTGTCAAATGTCTTTCAAAGTCTCCCTCACCCAATCGCAATAATAATGCCCTTCTCCCATCATTCACCTTGATCGATCATACATATAACTAAAACATTAATCCATTTAATAATTTCTTAAGGAAATGAAAACAGCCAACAATAATTATTGTGTTGCACCTAACCTCTAAGGAATTAATAATTAGTATCATAGGCAGAATCGACACGAGCATAGATCTCTAGAGATGACCGTCCTTCACTGCTGTATTCTTGAATGGCCAGTAAAGCACGACGATTCGTTACGTCCATATAATCCCAATTATTAACTTGATACAGAAACAGGGCCGTCAAAAAGGACGAGTAAGATAAGGTGTTTAATTGCCGGAGGAGACAAGACAAAAGAGCGACGAGGCGATTGGTTTATCATCCTCGGGCTAGGCCTGTTATTAGCAATATGATAGGCCGGTGGGCGTGGCTCCCCATTCAACCCCCCAGCATCCTTCTTAATTTAATTTACATCCTCTAGATCCCATCTCGGCTCAATGGGTCCGCTCTCAGCGCCGTTCCCACACTCTTCTCTTCGGAGGCTAAGTATGCAGAAAATCCTAGGTCCAGAACAATTTTGGAGAATTTCCAGAATACTCATGACTCACAGTGGGTCATATGACAGACTTAGGTTCACTAAGTTCCTTTATTGCTCTTTTTTATGTTTTTTAGGCTGCTGATAATTTATTCTGATTATAAAAAATCTAGAAATAGCAGTTTTTGAGATACAGCTTTAATTTTGCAAATACGGGCTTAAAAATTGAAAATTCACTTTTTTATATGAAGAAGCGATAGAAGCAGATGAAATTTGATATAATTTATACTCGATCATGACTACGCTAATCCCTAATTTCTCTACAACATTTGAACATTAGCAGGTGACCTACAAAATACTGGTGTTTCAAACAATATACTTTTGCGAGTGATTAAGTGGATTTGGTGGATGGAATTGGCTGAAATTATTATTGGGCCTGTTTTTCTCCAATTCCCAATTTTCTTGACATTTTTGACCAAATCAGATAAGCTGTTGTCAAAATACAGGGGTTTCAAGGAAATTAAATTTGCGCATGCTTGAGCAAAAGTAGAGGATGATATTTGATAAAATTGGTACTCGATCATTTTTGCATTAATGTACTTTATAAAGTGCACTAAATAACTATCCTTTAAATTGGGTCAAAACTGGGCCAGTATGTTTCGAAATATAGGTCTGTAAGAGAAATACGTTGGTGGACGCGTAAGTAGACTAAGTAGTAGACAGAAAAAATTGATGAAATCTATATGGAACCATCTAGATAGCAAATTCCTCTTTATTGATTATGACCGAATCAAGATTCATACTTCATACTTCCACAAAATCTATTACTTATAATTCGAATGAAAATCTTGGATTTTGTGGACAAACATTTTTAGTAATATTTTCTGGATTTATAGCCAATCATAGCCGTCGAAATCTGAGCCCAGGCTCGGGGTAAAGTAGTACGCACCTCTCTGACGGAGGCCTGCTGTCAATTAACCGTCAATTGCACACATTCAGGCAATTTCTGGGTCTGCTTTGGATTCTAACATTTCTTGATTTCCATAGCAGCTACTGTTGAGAAAAACTAGATATAATACTGACTATACAGTATTTCAGCTCTTTGACCAGTGTGCCTGAGAATTATTTTTTCAACTTTGACAATCTTTTCAGTTTTCGATATTAGCAGGCGCGCTACCGCTTGTTTATCACTTTTAGCAAACTATTTTTCTGATCAACTAGATCATCATGACTTAATAGTAATATACATTAAAAATAAATACTAGATTTTGTCTTCCTTTCTTTTTCATGTCAAACGCCTAAGTAACAATAAACTTTCTCATTGATATTTTTGCCAATGATTTTTTATTTTCTAGCAAAAACTTCTTATTGAGTATCGATTATCCCCTGGATTGCTAACAGATTTGAAATTTATCCATCCACACAACTAAAATTAGATTATTTCTGGAAAAAATTGATTCTGATCAGGAGATATTGTTGTGCAAGCTGACGACTAAATTTGATTTTTACTTTTTGTAAACAGCAATAAATCTGTTATTAAATAAAATATTATTTTAGGCACCTATTTGAATTAGTTCCACACTAAATTTTGAAACTCTGGTTTCACTATTTAAATGTTGAAAAAAATATGATGCTTAAAAAAAACAATTAAGAAAATTAAAACACTCCTGAGATCAAAAGTTTTTTGAAGAGAATAGCCATCGAATGGCTATTCTCAATAACTATAGATTTTCATACATCTATTAATCTCACATATTGATGCATCAGGAAAATCAGGAGGTTTCCCTCAACCCGATTTTTGTCCATCTTGACCTCAACCCCACGTATCCATGGGGCTTTGGGAAAAAAATCAGGAAAATAAAATAAACGTAAAGTTTATGTTATTAGATACTTGCACAATTACCCCTAAGATAAAGTTATTCACATAAATCACACTCTTCATAAATGCACCATGAAATTCAGCAATAAGAATACTGTTATCAGATATAAGTTTTTTTATATTTCAATTTCAATTTATATATTTTGTTTAATTTGGAAGTTCTTAAATGTAGCTATGTGAGCAAATTAGTGCAACAAAGTTTTAATGAATTATTAATTCAGTAATGCAGTAATTATCTATTAGTAATATTTAGGATCCGGTTAGCTGTGGAATATGTCATTTACGAAAAAAAATATATGAATAGAAAATTCTTCTTTTCAATAAATTTCCAGTCTCCCATTGTGTTGTTCTAATGAATCCCGACTAATTCTCACTTTCTTCTTCACAAACAATTGCACCTACTAATTTATTTCTCCTCGCATCTTACCAAAGAGAAAATAAAATCAGACACCGAGAGGATGAAAAAGAAAAGGAAAAATAAAAACGAGGTTGGAGCTGAGGAATTTATAGTAATTGGCGAGGCTAAGGGGGTTAAGTACACAGTAGACAATGGTTGACAAAAAAGGACGACGATTTGACGACGCAGGCGCCGACAGACCCGAGGCAGCAATTAAGCTAATAAATGAGAGAGGGTATTGGTGGCTATTAAGGACATACTATATAGCAGACCTCATATCCCATAGCGTTCCTCCTCTTCGAGGCCGGCCGCCTCCGTGGCATTTGTCAGTGTCAAAGAGTTTGGTAGCGGGTACTTCCTGGACCAGGGCGGTCCTTCTGCGTCACGTTATCTTAATCTTTACATTTTTAAGGACCGCAGGCACATCTTAGACCTGTTCCATCTAATTAGGATCTATGCACAATAATTCATCCTTCTCCTGGCCAATTATTTACAATGACTCTCAGTAAAAGGTAAATAGCTTTAAAATTTTACCACACTTCGATTACTCATTCTGTAACATTTCCACATGATAGCTAACTATAGCTTTTAACAAGAAAAATTTATATCCATTTTTAGAAGTTTCTAGTTTTTTTATGTACTAACGTTTTCTGTCAAAATATTACACTTTTACACGCGAAAACATACAATGTTCTCAGAAGCCAATAACTAAATTTTTAATAACTGTTTAATGTGATATCTTTTTTATTTATTGATTAATTACTCATTTAATGTCACAGAAACAAAAAGATACAGTAATTTTGTTTTATTTTTCAAACGTTTTAGCCACTAATAACCCATAATTCAATATTATATATTCAGCGTCAGTTTCTTTACAATACTGTATTGTACAATATTTATATACGTCCCAAAAACCATTAATAAGCGCGATACTTCCTTTAAAAAAATGGTAGCACATATATGTACCATTTCCTCTATTCCAAAAATAAGTCAAAAACATATAAAAAATTAAGTATTAGATAAAAAAGATGATCATTTATTTGATTTGAATTCAGAAAGTAAAAACAAAAAAAACTCTCCTCTATTAACAATTCATCAACTTGTTTAGTAATGAGCCCTTTTTAACCCTATTGAAGATTCCAGATAAGGATCAGGTTTTTTGAGAAAATAAAAGTATCTACTGCTTATAATATTTGAACCGAGGAGTGCTGAAGTAACATGAAAAGTTAAACAAGGATGTAGATAAAATCATATTATTTATTTCGGAAAAAGTGTAAATCTGTTAACAGAATCTATAGAATAAATTAATTTCAAGTCAAATATTAAAAAAGAGCATAATAATTTAGGCTATTGGGGAGTTTTTATGAAAATGGTCAGAGTCATAGTCATCTCATCATATCATGAAAAGTGTTGTATGTGGTTTGCTAACGATCATTAGTCAGAAACCAAGGAACTGTATAGAACACAAATGGAGGTTGATACTGGAAGAAGCAATATGTTGCGGTAGGTAGAATCGATGACAACATTCTAAATAAAGAATGATGATATGATATAATTTGTGATCTGATGTAAAGGAAAGCCACGATGTAAAACCTCTTCTAAGGAAGTAAATTACTATAAAAGAGGATGAAAGAGCTTCCTTAATCCAGATGTTCTCTTCCTTAACTGAGATATCCACCAATCCCTTAGACATAAAATTAAAAAACTAGATTTAATGATTCGTTTTAATTTGAGAGAAAAAGTCTCTATTATCTTGTTAAATTTTCAAAGGGCATATAAATTTTCCTCTGTTTGACACATTCACAGGTCACGGAAAGCATTTGTGTTGGGTTCCTACAGGTAGGTAAGTAAGAGCTGAACTAATAACTTCTGGAGTGGAAGCAGCACTTCCCCAAGTGTCCAGCAAGTTATTGTAGTGTCCCGACAGCGTATCAATAACAAGTGAACACTTAAACCTTAGATTAATAAAATACGTTGAATCTGATGTAAAGGAAAGCCACAATGTAAAACCTCTTCTAAGGAAGTAAATTACTGTAAAAGAAGATGAAAGAGCTTCCTTAATCCAGATGTTCTCTTCCTTAACTTAGATATCCACCAATCCCTTAGACTTAAAATTAAAAACTAGATTTAATGATTCGTTTTAATTTGAGAGAAAAAGTCACTATTATCTTGTTAAATTTTGAAAGGGCATATAAATTTTCCTCTGTTTGACACATTCACAGGTCACGGAAAGCATTTGTGTTGGGTTCCTACAGGTAGGTAAGTAAGTGCTGAACCAATAACTTCTGGAGTGGAAGCAGCACTTCCTCAAGTGTCCGGCAAGTTATTGTAGTGTCCCGACAGCGTATCAAAAACAAGTGAACACTTAGACCTTAGATTAATAAAATACGTTGAAAGTGGGGATATTGGCAATGTTGAATGCGTAAGACCAATTACTAATTTTGGGAGATTGCTTATAGACCGTGTGTATCAATGAATGGAATTTGATCCGGGTGCAATCAAATAAAACTCAAGTAAATTGGTGTACTATTTTTATTTGAGCCAACGTTTCACTTTGACTTTGACTTCCATCAAAAGACCTGCAACATGGGGCGAAACATTTGCTCAAATAAAAATAGTACACCGATTTACTATTTGAGTTTTATTTGACCGCACCCGGACCAAATATAATTCAATTGCTAATTTTGTGATGCTTTAATTGACCCATAATTAAGTGATGTTAGCAGACTTAATTCAATTGCTAATTTTATGATGCTTTAATTGACCCATAATTAAGTGATGTTAGCAGACTTAATTCAATTGCTAATTTTATGATGCTTTAATTGACCCATAATTAAGTGATGTTAGCAGACTTTTTTTAAAAAATTTGATATGTGATGAATACTTACTTAATCTAGAACACTGAAAAAGCATAACAAGAAAAAAAAGTACAACTTTTCTTATATTAAAAAAAAATTAATATTTAAGCATTAATATGAGCAGGAAATGATCAAACTGATGAAACTGAAAAACGCAATGCACACACGCCCACCAATCTAACGGACTCCTGTTAGAACAAAACTTCTATTTGTTTTCCGTCACTTTCCATTGCCTTAAAGTAATTTTTTTTCTGAAATCTTTGGCTTCCCAATTGTATATAATATGTCTATATTACTTCTCCTATTTCCAGAAATATGTTCTCATGTTTGAAAAAATATTTTTTCTATAATCTTCTTATAAAATCATTTCGTAGATTAGATTTCAATATAATTCAGTTATATTAAATTAAATTGTAATTTACTGATAAAAATATTTAAAATGTTTTAAATTAAGAAAATTAAAGATGCTTTATCGATATATATTTAAAAATTCAACATTTTAAGTCCTGTTAGACAGTTTCGATGAGGATAAGATCTACCTGATATTAAAGACCACTTAATTGTACGTTTATTAACCCTGATTAATCATAATCATTGAAGCCGTTTTTTTAAATCCTAAAAAAGATTAAAATGGGTTATATTAAGTGGAATTTTCGATTGGTCGATTTTAACAAAAAGTTGGAGTAACACCCCAGGCATACATACACCTTCCCTATTTATGTAATTTCAATGTCTTATAACTTTCCGTTTTTGGGCTAGGATGTTGATATATATCCAGATCATTTTGCAATACTAGGTTATTTTGACTTGGGAGGCCTCAATAAAATTTCCATCGAAAATTCAGATTCGAAATTTTTCAGGGAAATAAATTTATTAATATAATTTAGAATTATTGATATATCTATTATACAATATTCATATTTTAGTTCACAACCAATATAACAGAAAATATTGATACCTAAAAACTATCTAATTTTTTTTTACCAGTAAATATGTTATCTAGTATAGGTAACCGTTAAACCCACTCTGTTATGACTTTTAATTTTTCTAACAAACCAGCTCAATATGTCACCACTTTGCCAGACTTTAGATGACTACGCACTTATACGCAATAAGCTAGTACAAACTGCTAACAAAAGTGCGTGATAAATGGACCGACGCAGGGTGGTTCCACGGACCCCTGGAGTGTGGGACCCGACCGGAGATGGATGGCGCATTTCGGCAATAATCTGTTAGATCTGAAATTGTTCCATAAATTAGACAATAATCTGTTATGTTCCGGAATTGTTCCATAAATAAGACAATAATCTGTTACATGATGTAATAAATTCTCGCCGGGAACAGACCTCATCACGTCCTGAAAGGCTAAGATGCCCGTCTGATGTTATTAATAGGCAACGATTTGCCAGTAAATGGTATAATCCTTCTCCGAAGAAAGAGTTTGATATGCCTTGGTAAAGGCTTCCGTCTCGAAATAGCCAATGCAGGATACCAATATATCACATACATGATAGGTATATATAAGAATGGATAAGGTTTTGGGATCGATTCTCTAAGGCATAATGCAATCCTTAATCTATTTTGAAGTCCTCAGATAGATTAGTATGCACAACATTTAATTTTTTTATTAATTCACGCATCTACCAATGAAGAATTCACTTAGCAACTTGCCTCATATATTAATCGAACCTCAGTGCCTTGATAATTATACTACCACATTACCTTATCTTATTTAAAAAAATAAATAAAAAGCATCAACATCGTATCTGCACCTCAGGCGAGGTCTTCCCATTAACCTTCTGCTTTTATGATGACCCAAAACCTGTTTCTTGGTCAATCATATCCTCAGGTTCCGAACTTTACTAACAAACGCCTAAAGTAAAAGAGAAACTGCTCCCAATAAATAAAATATAAATAAATAAAATTATATGGGTGCAAAATGAATCGAAAATTTTTTTCCAGATCATCTGCATTCCAACCATTAATAACAAGACTCATACTCGGTACAACATATGGTTTGAAGTGACAGTAAGAAGAAGAAAACAATCGATAGTACAAAAATAAGGATTAAAATAAAAAATTCTATAACTACAAGCAATAAAGTATCAGAGGATTAGTACTGTACTGTACTTTGTAAGGAAGTACTGTTTTTTGGTAGTACAAGGAGGTGACTTGTTAAAGAACAAGTTCAACCACCAGGTTTTTACCCCAAAGCAGGATACCCATTTTATAAAGGTTTGGTGTGTCCCAGTAGTGCTACCGAACCCACAGGATGGGCTAACGGCTAAAAATAATTATCTGCCACAGCTGGATTCGAACCCAAGGCCAGGAGACAGTAAATAGCACCTTACTCACGAACCATGCTCCAAAACATAAAAATAAATTTTAAAAGAAATAAAAAGTTAAATAAAAGGATCTTAACTATCCATCCAGGAATTTAGCTACTTCTTAAAAATCGAACTTTAAAATATTTTTATTCAAATTGTCTGGAATTTCACACGATCCAAAAATTTCCTGTCTTTGGACAGGCAAAAATAATACAATAAAAGGCTCTATTTTGTATTTAACTTCATAATAGTTTGTGGCTAAGGCCAATGAAAACAGGAGCCAAATACCAAACGGAATCCAAAATACTAACAACTATTTCTGTTAAGAAAAAAACTGCAATGAGAATTGAAAAAATGTACAGAGTCAAGAGGGGATGTAATTAGAAAACTTTCGGTTTTCGACTTCCTTAATGCGAAGGATATAACACAAAGTTTTTCCGAAAAAATTTCCATTTTGTAATGCTCTCGACAGCGGCCTCCGGCCGGATCTCCCGGTCCGTTGATAAAAATCAAATGTAATCATGTAAATGCAGCTGACTATTGTATTGATTTTCAACTCATAATTGATTATAATGGACTCAACTTATAACTATATATTTTTTTAATTTATAAAAAAAAAAATATCGTCGTAATATCGTCTAGGCACCAAGGTACTTGTACATAATATCTAAGCTTAACAAACACATCTTAGGCAACTATCTTCACTTAAATTTTTCATATATAGCTTTAAAAGAATTTTTATTTATTCTGTATATTAGTTAATTTTTTATAAGGTCCATGTCAACAACTTTAGTGTTCTTGGGCGTGTATACTGATATATTGCTTCAAGCTACATGCCCCGCCTATCTTAACCTTTTCCTTACTTTCCTATCGTGAGATACTGACTGGCAAGTTTCGTTAAATGATTATTCATTTATCTTTCTTCAAAATATTTTTACCTTTACTTGCCTATGTTTGAAGTATGTAGCTGAATGTGGAATACGAATTTTCAACGGAAACAAACATCTTAAGGTCTCTTAAGTCCAAATTCTTGTAAAATGTTCTCTGTGTATGTTAACAGACCAGCCCAAAAATAAAAGCTCTGAAAAACTGAAATTACGTGTTTAAGTTTGGTGTATCCCTGTGGTGTTCCGACAACTTTGTCTCTGAAATTGAACTTTGAAAGCAGTGCTCCTTAATATAATATCATCTATCATCGTTTTATAGTTTTTCACCATATCCTTGAAAATGGTTCTATTTTGATTAAACTTGTTATATTTATATTGCTTATTTAAATAGTCGAGCTTAAATAATTAACCTTATCTAATCATTTTTAGTAACAAAAATGGATAAATAAAAACTAGGATTTGATAATTAAATAACAGAAAAAATAGGAGAACATTTTTCTTAGCAGGAGTGCATATGTAAAAATATGCATATGGATTGCTCAAGATTTTTAACATATAAAAAAGAATGAAAAAATGAAGGCTGAAATCTAAATTATTAAGTCAATGTTTACGTATTTCCGAGGTTCATATTATGATAGTCAGTTTTTTTTTTACTTTCACTAATCTATTAGATGTAAATAATAGAAGGTACTTCTGTCGTGAATAATAAATAAACTGCTTTTTTGAAATGAAAAAGGATTATTTCAGATTCAAAGAAGTGTGATAAGTTGTGAGATGTGCGATAAAACAAAGTTCCAAGTATCATGTAAAATAATAATATATGAAAGTAACAACGTAGTATTATAAGAATGATAGAGATAGGTAATTAATTAAGTGGTGCAACTACCAAAGCGCTAAACGTAAGGTATTATCTATTATTAAATTTTCTAATAAATGTCTTGATGATCTCTTAACCTTTTTTTTCTTTTCTCTTTTTAAACCTAAGGTAAAGGTAACCTATGCGTATGAATTAATTCTGCAAGCCGGACAGTCAAAATGAGATGAATAAGAAAAAGTTATAATCGTGGATTAAACTTTGTTTTGCAAGCCAATCGTTACACCACTCACTAGAGAGCTTAAAGAAACTTACCACACCCAAGACTCAGATTCCTCCACGATCAATAAAGGATACGGGAAACTAATTCAATAAGTAATTACCGACAGGAACACGAAGCGAAAAATCCGATGATTCAGTTTCGACGAAACTGATAGGTATCGAAGTATGACGTTGGTGCTTGGTGTCATAAAAAAAGAAGAACAAGGAAGGTCATTATCATGAACCAAATGAATTTCAAGAAAATTTTTAATTTTATAAAAAATAAAAATTTTACTAAAGGACAATATGAACTATAAATACAAAGCATTTTCATTACGTTTATTTACTAAATATCATGACAATTAAAAATGCTTAGAACTTTCAATTAATACATATACTTTTGGCCTAATATAACGATTATTAGATAACTGTGAAATGTCTTAAATATTATAAAAATAACAACAAATCTGATATGCATTATTAAAATATACCACAATTAATTGAAATAATAATAATTTTGAAATAAATAGATATTGACAAATAATTTATCTGACAAATCTTAGCGATTCCCGGAATATTTAAAAACACGGGATAATTCAACACATCGTTTCGGAAAGTTGCTACAAACATGAATAATTTCATAGAATTATTAACAATCAATATAATTATTGATATTTATATTAGACTACATAGTATAATATATAATATATAGTATTATCAGAAAGTTGCTACAAACATGAATAATTTCATAGAATTATTAACAATCAATATAATTATTGATATTTATATTAGACTACATATTATAATATATAATATATAGTGATTAATCTATTATATTGAGCCAACGTTTCGCCCCACGTTGCAGGGCTTCATCAGGTCTAAAAAAGATACAAATACTTAAATGATGTAAACATAAGTGAAAAAATAAATTAAAAATTAAAAGGGTATACAATGAAACGTAAACGTTTTGTTTTTTATTTATTTATTTAATGTGATTTACATCTGTACAAGTAATCAATACAATAAGTAAATATGTTGTATGTTTCATTTACACTGGAAACTCTAGGGTGGTACTTCAAACATTAATTTAAATTAGAAGATCCCGTGGCCATCTTCTTTTCAGACGCC
>NW_027116659.1:784315-785526 GCF_000696795.3 Halyomorpha halys | reverse complement strand
TATAGTATAATATATAGTAAATATAAATATTCATATTTATAATTTTAGTCACTGTTAATTTTAGTCACATATTTGCGATATTTAGATTTATTTATCTATTACCTAAAAGTATACAGTATTAATCTATTTTTTATAATTATTAGATTTTTATTTGTTAATTTTTTTGTTTCTTTTTTTTTAATTACATATTTATAATTAATATTTCTTAGATATATTATAATTCTTTAATAACTGACTTTTGATAATTAAAACTATCTTCTTTTTATTTTTCCAAAGCCTTTTTGTATGTTGAGATTTTGTTTTTCTTTGAAACTGGATTTAAATTTAAAACATGAATATAGTGGTTTATGTTTTGAGGAATATAACCACGATTGTATCATGTGATATTAATTGGTGATTAAATCTATTCAATGATTATAACATTGTAAACCCTTAGGGAGTGTATTTTTTGAACGACACTAATAAATCCTACATTATTAATTGTTAAAATCAAATGTAATTATTATAATAACCATATAAGGCCTGATCTGGTGATAGAGATAAATATATAAAATAAATAAATAAATATGAAGTTATGAGTCCTTCTTATAGGTATCCGTTAAATTTTAATTAACAATCTTCTTGAACAGTAATTTAACGCAACATCCGTATAAGTTCTACTAAAATTTATAGGATGTCTAGGAAAACAACCATTAAAATATCACTTTATGATCAATTATTTTCACACAGAGTAAATAATTCTCATAAATTCGAAGTTGAGAGAGAGAAAAAACCTATCACAGATCTGGGTCCATCTTATTTATTTGACACTTCATAACAATCTTGTTTATTTGAACGGTACGGTTAGACTGCGATATTTCGATTGGAATAGTATTAAGATACCATCAAAGTTGGGCCAATACCAGAATCGACCACATAAAAAATATAATTTTTCGAATTCCGAAACCTAACGGAACGGGAATATATTGGCCAAACCGACGAGATCTGCCAAATGAGAACGGGAAAAAAATATAAAAATAAAGAATATGTGTTGGAAGAATAAAATGTGATTAGTAACTTTCATATATTTTAAATTGAATAGAAACTTTAATAGATATTTATATGTGTACACAGATGTACATCTATCTAAATTACTTTTTTTAATTCTGTTGGTTTAAAAAACCTTATATCCTTGCATAATTTTTGCAAAAACCTTTGGTAAATTTGAGAGC
>NW_027116659.1:781687-784265 GCF_000696795.3 Halyomorpha halys | reverse complement strand
TATATACACATTAAACGTCATTAAAAATTAAAGCGATCTGAGTTATTGAAGTGGATACATAGAAATTCCTGAGTACAAATTATCCAAGAATTTAAAGAAAAGTATTTTATTTAATAGTAGGATACTCTAACATTGCTTGATTTCAAATTTTAGGAATAAAGCATTTAAAAACCTCCGAGTTAAACTTTTCTTTTTCTACCTAAAATAATAGTCGGTGAACCAGAACTTCATAAATACATCTGTATTAGGCTCGATAAGACATGGATCTTAAGTTTTGTGTGCATTTCTAACCACGGTCAAAGATATGTTAAGAAAAAGTTGTTCAGAAAATTGAGGAAAGTATTGAAGCAAGCGGAATTTCTACCCGAAAATTTTAATATTGGTGATATAATAAAATAATCAAAAGTGTCTTTATTTTTCTCCCCTCCATATAAATATTATTCATTTAAAAAGAATTTCGCACATCGTTTCTATCTATATAATCTTCATTATTCTTGATAATTAATTTTTGTTAAACAAACCTATTAATTTTTAATTAGAAAACGGCCGGACAACTGTGCATAAAATTAAAAATCCTAATTATTTTCACCGGTTTAAAATGATTCCTTAGAAATCTGTTTGATAGGTCTTAAATCTAACTTACGGCTGGCCCATGTGGACCTTTCACAGGTTGAAGCGATATAACACAAATAAAAATACTCCAAAACAAATACCTAAGAATTATAAATAATTAACTACTACATCGAAAAAACCAAGATGCAATCGGTTTCAAATATGCTCAACATACGTATAAAATAGATCCATAGATTAGGTGTATAAATTAATTCACACTTCCTTTAAATGCATTAAAATAAACAATTTTCTATTTTACATATGTTTCTCCCGAGAAACTTATAAAATGTTATGAAACCATGGACGCACAACCTCTGAGACCTGGAAATGAACTCCGCTGGAGAAAGCTTCCCCTATGACCGCCTGTTAAAGTCTCCCCTTGAGAGGGGTTGTGTCCGAAATCGGAGAGCCCCTCCCCTCCAGAGTGGGGGTAGCGGGCGGAGGGGTGGGGGATCGAGAGGGGGGATCTACGCTCGGCCATCCCCTTCAGTCGTGACCCAGTCCTCTGTGTTAAAGGTGTACAACTCCTCGGTTCTCACTTCAACCCCATTCGGATTTTTAATTTTTGATTTACAGTGAGTACTTATAAAATATTATTTTATATTTTTTAATAATTGTTTTATCCGTCTATGTGTGTTTATGTGCAAGAGACTTTAATGCCATATACAATTTTCTAGACAATAATTTTAATTTTTTTTTATCATTAGAAAATTCACTTATTATTTAAGAAATATATATGATTTTTATGATGTATCTTTTATTTAACAAATTAATTTTTTTTTTTTTTGGGGGGGGGGGTTATGAAAAATTAATTTAAAAAATAACTACCTATATTTGAACGATTGAAAATTAATAATTCTTATTGTCACTAAAATTATTTAGAACAGAATTACCGAATTATTTATACTATACTATACTTCAGATGGGACTTATTATTGTACCTGATGATTAAAAGATTAAGTAGCCGTATTATTTCAAATAGGTTTTAATTCAGTTAAATAAATTCTGGCAATTCAATAATAACTTTATCATTTTGTAAACAAAATGTCTATTATACTCAAAAATTGCCAGTAATTCAGGGGAATATGTGTAATTTATTATTATTATTATTAGAATAATATTCGGTCTACGATAAAATAAAACATAAATTTATATATGAATTTTCTGAAATTGATATGTAAAGTTTATGTGTGAAACTTTAAATCTGTTTTTTTATTGTAAATTAATATATATATAATTAATTTTTTGAAGGGTTAGAGCGGTGAAATTGTATTCAAGAATCATATATATGTTGTTATATATCAATAATTTTTTTATTCTTTAAAAAATAATTTATTTTTATCCAGAACGACAACCATTTTTTATTTGTTTAATAGCGTATTAAATAATTCATAATGTGCTTCCCGGCGTTAAATTTATTATGTTCTTTTTAGTGGATTAGAAATCTATCATAATTTATAAATAATAGATTATGATATATCATGAGGGAAAAAAGACAATTTAATTTTCTTAGAAGCTTAGAATTGAGTTTATTTTTTCAATTCGTTTGCAGCGACTGATTGGAATTCAATTGGTCATTTCAAAAAACAATCAACTCAATTCTTTTTTGTGAGCGTTTCCTTAAATGTATGACCAAGCTCTGGATTGAAAATTGTGAACGTTAGTACATTTCTTTCACTTGAAACAATATAGAATAATCCTCAAAAAGTCCAAGTTGGTTCGTTTGCTACAGATTTTTATTGACATCTATTTAAGTATAATTGTATGACTTAAGTGGTTTTAGAAATGACCGATTCATTTGATTATTTTGTTTTTTTATTTTTAGTTAGTGTTATTTTTTTGATAATTATTATGAGGATGATAGGATTTATTACTTTAATAGCACAATAAATTATCATTTACAGAAATTCAATTATAGTATCAAACATTAAAATAATAACTAAAATGAACTTCAATTCCTTCTATA
>NW_027116659.1:765017-781632 GCF_000696795.3 Halyomorpha halys | reverse complement strand
AGATAATTACAACAATAATATTGATAGTATTTTATCAAGTCATATATGATGAATTTTCTTCGTAAATATTACTTTTCTGTTGTGCACAACCGGCCAGGAAAACCCATGCCAATAAACAATGTTCAAATAATCGGAATAGCTGTGACGTTAACTGTCCGGGTTCACGTCCAAGGTTTTCTAATTTCGGTACATTAAATATCTCTCGAGACGCTGCCGAAAAACTACCTCGGTCAATGTTCTTTTGAAACAAATATATTATATATTTATTTATTTTTTCTATACCGGTGAGCAATGTTTATTTCCGTCCAGCAAAGAATAAAAAAGAAATGAAACAATATGAATAATGACTCTCGAGAAATCTGATCTGTGTATTAATATCATTTTCTATATGTGCTCACACTTAATACTGGCTGAAGGTTGGCACATGTTTACATACAGATTAAAGCAATGCTTATTGAGCTGCAATATTATTTTATGGACAATTCCATATTTCTACAATTACAGATTGGTTTAACTTTAAGCAAATAAATAATAATTGCTATTATTAGATATGATATATTAGTTCCTTGATGTATAATAGATGCATCTCTGGATAAGAAAAACATCATTATATCCATGATAAATATGCTATATTAATAAACCACTCCAATACATGGCATATTAAAAGTCAATTTTTCACGACTGACTATCCTGATGCATAAAGTGATAAATTTAAACCTCTATTATCTTTTATTGGCGCCTAAGCTCGAGGCTGGACTATCTTTGTGCTTATTCACCTTAATTATAATAATTTATGAAAAGAGACACGGGATGCTAATCCGCGATTGAACTGACGCAATTCCAACGACGCCATGATGGTTCTCTATAGTTTAACCAAATGAGATCAGATGTATCTATTTATAGCAGGATGATATAACTATAATGTTCGCTCCTGCATTACGAAACCATCCACTCTGTTAAAGCTAATGATGGCCAGCCAATCATAAATGATTTCGCGAAATAGAATCAGTATGTTGTTTTTCGCAGGCGATTGGTTCTGGGTGGTACAAGAGGAAACAATCGCGGAAAATGATACAATACGTGAGATCTGGACTGTTCTCAGAAAGCAAATACTGTTTATTTTTAGACAGATGTTAATACCAGGAATCTAGAATTTAAAAATGCAGTTCTACAGTACTTATGTTATTCCTTTATTCTCCTCTTAAGCCAGAACAGAATCCTTTCTTACACATAATATATTCACAAACAAAAGCTAAAAGAGAGAGTTTAGGAAATTACAATTAACGGAATAATAATCATTATTGTAATTATCTCATATAAAACATTACAAGGACATCGTTACTCCACCATTTCGAGTTAATGGATTACTGTCCATTTCCGGGATGCAATTTATAGATGCAGTTACATAACGAGACTATCTTGGAGAAAATCTTCAACACATACGAAATCATACATGAACTCAAGCCGGAAGTTGAGCTTTATACGCTTGTATGAACTGTTATCAACCGAAAAAGTTTAAGATAAATAGATACTACTCTACAACTATTATCTTGGACTAGTATATAAATCACTAGTCAGCATGGATCATACTAACACTGGAACATGAATATACTCTACATACCATATACATAAAACTCATACGAAATGTCAGTTCGTAAACACCTTTTGTTCAGAGAGCTTAAAGCAATTTAAAAAAAAAAAATCAATTTTTTTTTAATTTTAAGAACAAAAGTTTCCTAAGATGTTTAATTTTTTTATATTTATTTTCGTTGCTAAAAAATATCAAAAAAAGCTAACCGAAGTTATTTTAAATTTTAAAAAAATTCGTTTACATCATACTCTTAGAAATGATATTTTATATGTTCCAATACAATAAATAACATTTTGAATTTTTCTATTGTGATTAAATGCAAAAAAAAAAATTATAAGATATAAAAATTATATCAAAACTAGACCAATGATAGATATTTTACAATAATCTTTAGAGGGAAAAATTATAAACATAAATTTAATAACAATACAATTCGTATTTTGGGTCCTTTAGGTGACCGTTCAAGCATGTGAACACAGTCGACATCTATGGACGAACACCGGTACTACACAACTACACTACTATCACGATAAGCATACGTTCTAAAAAGGAAGAACTCGGACGCATTACTAATGTTTGCAGAATATTTAAGCATATTTATTTATACAATTTGCATATATATTTTTTTTATCTTAGATATATAATAAAATTAGTTTTTCTGAAAATATTAATTGGTTGATAAATATACTCAAATCTACATTTGATAAATATATATATCCGACTTTATTTGTTATACTTACAAATCTTTTTTATATTCGTCTAAAATTAAAACAATATATGCTTATAGGTTTTAAATTATTTATATTATTAGATGATATAAAAAATTTATATAATTGTTGACTTGGCAAATTTTATACATTATATTAAGCAACAGATAAAATGTTTTTACTTCCTTTAAGTTTTTCTTATCATAATAATAATAATAATTTAAACAAATAATAACATAAAAAATAATAAAAATCATTATGAGCATGTTAATGAAATATCAAATTAATAAAATATTATTATTTTGACAATACAATAAAATTCATAGAATAATAGTTGGGGAATAATGACAGTTTATTTATTAATTATGTTATGATGCCGTCCAAAATAGTTAAAAATAGTAAAATTTTAATCGAAAAGGGTTAATTAATAAATTTTTGGAATTTTAAAAACATAACAAAAAATCCCCTAAAAAATAGTTAGAAATAATATATATAAAGAGGAAATGTACAGTTTAATTTATTTTCAAATATTTTTTATCATAATTAAATTTTGTACAATAAAAATCTTTTATTTATACTGATAAAGAAATATGAGATATTTCCAATACCGATTTTCTACTAAATAAATGTCTATATATTAATAATAAAAACAATATTTTTTATTTAGGGGAAATATGATAGACAAAATTTTACTATGTTTTAAAAATGAAACAGAAACTTGCCTGGCTCATAGAACTAATTTATTTATTAGTTATTTCATTATATTTAAGCATTCAATCAAGCCAACATAAGTAATAATTAATGTAATCAGTTTCAATTTTTATTCTTTTTTACCTTTAAATTTTAAAGAAATAAGTATCCGGTAAACAGTTTTATATATCTTGAGGTAGATTTTAGCTATATTTAGCTCGTAATATTCGGTGCTGATGAGATCTACGAATTTAACGTATGAGAACTAAAAATAACTTCTTCACATGGCAAATATAAATAAAGATAAGGCAGCGATGAAAATGAGAAGTCTATAACGAATTCGGGAACAGGGGCAGAAAAATCACACTTGAGCTGAATATTTTATATCAGGACATTAAGGAATACAAATGGGCCTACGTTGGATCCAGTACCAGCAACCTTCACAGCTTTTGAATGTGACAAATTAAAGAAAGCTATTCTTATTTCAAATCTTATGGATTCCGTTTCTTTTACGTTATAAAATAACAATAACAGTACGGTAGGGTATATTTAATAAAAAAAACCAATAGAAAATGTTAATTAATATAAATAAGAAGCATGTTTTATTCCTAATAACAATTTCTAGACATATATTCCTTTATTTACATTTATCCATGTGATGTTGATTGTATTAGATGATATAGTTGCATGTGTATTTTTAAGCATACTTAGGTGCAATTATTTAAATTTAAATGAAAGTAATAAAACAAATGATCAGAATATTCTTAATTGACCGTCATTAACTAATGAAAGAATTTTTTTTTACTGTGTATTGTTGATTAAGTAATTGATAAGGTTGTAATAGAAAGTGTAAATTGAATAAAATTAGAATAAGTAAAATAGTGCATTTTTAATGACATTGTTAGCTGTGGTATAATAAATAATATATCCTTGAAACTAGCCGGAATGGCCCTAAGTTTTTAGAAAATTAAGTGCATATTGCGACTATCTGGATATTTTTTATTGTAATAAATAAACCAACCAGTCTTAAACAAGAAATTAAATTATATATTGATAATTCTAAATTTGTTAATCGCCTAATTAATGAATTCATATTAATTTTTAAAAAGCTTTATTAAAAAAAAATATTCTGTTTCCTATCATTTTTTTTTTTTTTAAATTAATGGCATTGCCTGACATTTTTCAATTATTTTTTTACTTTAAGTTCTTCAGTCGATATACGTTGGGTTTTAACTTTCTCAATAAATTGCTTATTATTATATTTAAATTAATGTTTTATATTCCAATTAAAATATTATTTACATCCTGAAGAACTTGGCTACTACTTAGTTTATCAATAAACTTTGTCCCTGTAATATAAAGGAATTAAATAATTGATCCCTATGCTACAAGAATTAAAAATATGTTGTTTTAAATAAGTTGATTAGTATTATATCAACTTTGTTTAAATTATTATTTGTCAACTATTGTTATTGACAATTATAAACAATTCATCATCATTTTCTAATACGCGTGACAATTAATAATTTGGAATGTTAGATAAAATTTTATTTAATTGTAAAGCTTTTAAATCAAGATGTTTTAGTTTGCCAACTTATATACATTCCTTTCTTCATTTTGTATATATTCATTTGTATATATCCATTTATCTTTTCTAGTTCAAGAAAAAAAAGCTTTTAAAATCTTCATAAATATGCTATTATTTTTATTCTTTAATCAAAAGATTCGGAAATTAGTGAGCTACACAAAATAACCAAGTTTTTCCAAAAAAAATAAAAAATTTTAGGTGTATTAGTCAAGATTATCATGTTTTGAATTATTTCGGTTCTTTGACATGGAACGCAAGGGCAGATTAAGTGGTAAGTCTAAGCGGCCTGACCCTCGGATAGCAAAAAGGCCGTGAGGTATAATAGTCTTAACTAAAATATTTCGGGGAAATGAGCGAACAGATTTTTCAAAAACTTAATATAATTTTGTAAATAATCAAAAAAACTTAACAGCAAATCGTTAGGTTTATTGTAGCCTCTTCAATTATTTGTCTGTTTCATTAATTTTTTTTATGGCCCCAAGTTATTAGCGCTTAGGGCCTCCTGATGAAAAATCGTACAACCTTTATTTTGTTTTTATTTATTATTATTATTTTTTTTTAAGCCAATCCCCAGCGATGGTGATTCTTTATTTGATGATTGGAGCTGATATAATAGTAATTGTTTAGATACAAAAATAATTCGATAATTGAAATCATATTAATTATAACAATGATAAAACTTTAAATAAATCAAATTAAATAATATGTAGAATATATATAAGAAAAATAAATCTAATATAATTATTAATTAGAATAAAAAGAAAAAAAATAGATAATAATAGAAGATAAACAAAAGCAAAAACTGATAGTTGAAAGGAGGAGAAAATAGCAATTAAAACAAACAAAATTAAATAATATAATATAAAAAGGCTTATACATGCGAATGGAAAATTGTATTTAATCATATGAATTTGTTTTCTTTCAATAATAAAAAATATTTCAACCTTTAGATTGGTAAAATGTATGAACATTGTTATTAAATATGTGAGAAACGTCTTATTGAAAAAAAATACTCTTTTTTTTACGAGTTATTTTAAAATATATACACTCAACCTGACTTTTTCTACTATATAACTCTAATCTGCCTGGTTCCCCTAAATTAAAAAGGTTCAATATTTAATTAATTAAGTCTTAATTTTATAAGATCTAATACAATATAATGTTTCCGGGTTCTTTGAGCAATATGTATTAATGTTTTATACACACATACACCCATATATATGGAACAAAATAGACGGACAGAAGCTTCTAGATAACAAGAATACATGATCAAGCGACAGAGGTGCAGAAAGATGAGGAATTAATAACAGAAAAGCACCTAATTACCAAATAATGGGACTATCTAACCCTATCGAAGTATTGAACAATGGCTCCCTATTGTAGTCTTAATGGTCCATTTCCATAGCCATTGTCGCCTGCCCATCATTCATCCTTCGGGTATCAATGGAGTCCACTTACCATCCAGCTGGACAAAAACTGGATCGTAAGACAGCGCTGGAACTAATAACTGTTATGACTGAGAGTCCATGGATGAGTGGACAAGTTAGTTGCGTCAATCAAGTGGGAGATATCATTGTTGGTTGGTAAGGATTCAGTGAATACGTTTTTGTCCCTCTAGAGGGATCGGTTTATTAACAATATTGGAATTCTATTTATTATAGAATTTAAATATTAGAAAATAATAATTTTAGTATCTGAAGACACCCTAATAAAATATTATACAATATAAAGAACTATAGAAGTAGCGCTACCTATCTATAATTTTTATTACATTCAAATTAATGAAATATAATTACACTAATTATTTCTAGGGATGCTACTAATAATAGTCACTGTATTATTATTATTTTTTCAAGAAGAAAATGTTATTAATAAATTTTTTTTCGAATATTAAAAATTATAAATTTTAGTTTACTGGAATTCATATAATAATCGTTGGATGGATAATAAAATATAAATCAGAATTCTTTTCTGTAAAATTCATTCTTCTAAAATTTAACTTTTACAAGTCATACATTTAAAAATAATCAATATCATTGAACATATAAAATTAAGTTAGATAGGATGTTAATGTTTTACATGAATTACACACTTATTTAAATTTATTTATGTGTGACCAAAATAAAATAATAGTGTAATTTTTAATCTTAAATTCCTTAAATAAACAGTATTTTATTATTAGCCTATAATTTGCTCAAATTTTAATAGTTAATATAATATTTTATAAATATTTATTGAAGAATCTAAACATAAATATGAATAAAAACATCATTTCAAACAAATTATTATAAGATTATAATATACTAAGATTGTGGTAAATTAATACACAACCATTAAAATATATATAAATAATAATCTATGAAATTAAGAGCCATCGTAACCTACAGAATTTTAATAACTCTACTCTAGAATACGGACTATTATAGTATAAAAAAAATGTTAAAAATTTCGTGATTAAATATTTTTAGATCTACATCTTCCTTAAAAAGATTTTTTTTTTTATTAATACTAACAATGGACTTGATTCCTAAGGATTACATAGCATTTTTAAAAATATATATATCGTTGAAGTTATTTTCAATACTTAAGAACTTTTAAATGCAAAATCTCTTCATATTTATTATGATCGGAATATCTATGTATCTCCTTTTCTCATTTGTCTTTTTTTCTCAAATTAGATTAGAGGTTGATCCGAATGACCGTCAATTCGCGGTCCGTACTACACTTTTGCTTCTGTAGCACAGTATTGTCATCTTACACGGTTTTCGTCAAGTTTTTCATTATAAGGAATTTCGAGTGTGTACAAGATGTCATTCCCATGAGCCACCAAAGGAACTGTCTCCCAGAACACATGTTTTCTCATTCCTGTTGGCGATGGTTCCGTCAGTTGATACGCTGCTCGCCCTTTCAGATTTGGGACCTAGTACTTTCGAAAAGCCATGTTTCTGAAAGATTAAAGACGTGGAGGGACCAGAGAGCAGAGCGTGGTCGTGCTGGCCTTATTAATCCCGCTGACAGGTCTCAACGGAGCCACACCTACACACTAATCACGGAGCCTCTTCACCAAAGTCACGAAAACTCGCACGTTGGAACCTCACACGTGCATTTCAATTACTTTTACGTTTTGTTTTATTCTCAACTAAAATTAATTTCCAGCCCCATCTCATGGGTCGCTTTTGTTCTGTTATTTCTCTTTCATATTTTTTTTCCTTTTCACCTCTCATCCGGCTGAATTAATATTCCCGACCTCTTTAGCAGGAATGATGGGTAAAATTAAATAGAATATGGAATCCCTATGGGAACAACAGATTGGTCTAATGGCCTTTGAACGTCCAAATAAATTCATCCAAGGCTGTCGGGGCAATTCGTTCGCACCGCCCAGTGCCGCTTACAGGTTATTAGGACCGGCAGTAATCCTTTCAGTCCAAAATCTAATTTAAATACATGGTTATGGGATCGAAGAAATCATCAACAGAAAAACATCATCTATTCATTCAATTGGACTGTTTTCGTTTCTAAAACCCTTCTTTATTTACATAACAATTACATAAATACATATACGAGTATTCAGGAATAAATTCCCTTCTGGATAACTCTCCTATTGACCAAAGCAAGGTTTCGATCTTATCGTAACTTAAAAATATTTAATTTAACGAACATCGGTCGATGTAGGATGTTAAAATCTTAAGATCATAACACCAAAATAATTACAGCGAATTTTGCGTTTCAGTCCCACTTCCAGTACTCTATGATTTTTTTCGTACCCTCCTGACGAAATAAGTAATTGAATACATACATATAGGTAGTTATGTGTATGTATATTTGGTAGTTTGTAATTCCTTCGATTGCCTTGTGGCGATGTTTAGTATCACATGATAGAGGCTACCTTTGCTCTTATCATACCTTGAATACATTTAATAATTACGAGTAGAGTAGTATTTGAAAAAAAAAGTAACTTACATCGAGCAACATTCCACAGTTAACCACCAAACATAAACATAAGCATTTTTCAATAGCACCAGTCCTATTGACAACTTAAATCAGTTAAAGCAAATCTATGAAAAATGGAGAAGCGGATATATTTTTAGTATATCTGTAATATCATAAACAAATGTTTAAATTGCGGCAAATGTTTTCCCTCTCTATGTCCCCCACTTCATTTTCTCTCAACATAATATTAATTTTTTTATGCTCATTAACTTTTTAAGTCATTACTAAAACCATAAAGCTTTGATCAGAAACGTTCTATTGATTTAACTTAGAAATGTGTGTGGGGTAGAGGCTATACAATACTGCAATACTTGACAAAAATGTTCTAGTAATATAATATAGAAATTGACACGGCCCTGGGACTATACAGGACTCCCAATACCGATGCAAATGGATTATATTTTATAGATTGGTAAAAATAAAAGAAAAAGTTTAATAATATTAATAACGTATTTTTATTTATTTTTTGAAATATTTTTAATTCAGTCATTTTCCTAAGAAGTTGAGTTAACCACTAATTCACGGGTGGTATAAATAACATTATTCAACTTTCGTACTTAAATGAATTATAAATTAAAATTTACTAAAGTTAAAATTGAGATCTAAAACGAAATAAAAAAAAATGAACTTCATAAAACAATACAAAGTGGGAAAGTGCATAATTTATTATGCCCTTCAAAAAGGAATTAATTAAAAAAAAAAAACTTGTTTTTTTGTATTATATAACGAAATATTCCTGTCCCAACTAAATAATCAATAACAATCACATATATTTGTCCTGAAGTTTCAACAATAGAACCGGAGTCGTTAATTGTACTTGTAAAATCAGAGCGGAACCACGTTCCGAATTCACGATAGGAATCTGCTGACCTGGTTAGCTCTCATCAATTGGGACTATTGAAAAAAAAATCTATTCATTATCAATTTGATACATGTGTGTATAATTTAATATTTAATTTATTTATTATGGACAATCAATTATTATTTATTACATGATGGATCATTGAGTTGAAAACGAATGCAATTCTTATTAATCGAATTCAGATCATGAGCTGTAGGATGGATTCAATGGTTCTATTAAATCTCAATATATATATATATATATATATAATTGAAGATGTAAGCGCATAGATTTAGTCAAATCACATATATTACTGAATGGCAGCTGTAAATTTACTTGTAATTAGGTATATAAAACGCAGATAGAATATTGGCATTCAAATTATCCATGTTCCGTTTTTATAAAGAAAAAATCATTTTGTGTAAACTTTTCTTTATTCCTTCATTAAAACCATTATTAGCAAACTTTGCCAGTGGCTTTGTTCTTACCGGCAACAAGGGCAGAGAAAAGCAACTGTCAGGATGTCGAAACAAGAGGTTCCAAAGAACAATACATGACGAAACGAGGCAATAGGAAACATCAACTTCCTCTAATCCTGCCGACTAAAATTAAACCTAAGACTTCTTAATTTTTTTTTTTAAACATTGGCTAAGTTGAAATGCTATGTGACATATAATGCAAGTATATGAACCTAATCAAGAAATTTAAAATTGAAAAAGCTTCAAGTAGCTATAAGGGACCTCATAAACTTATAAACAAACCTTTGTGTAGTAGCTATTGTATGCTAAATAGTTAATAAATCAAAGGATGGTAATTAAAAAAAAAAGTTTGAATAAATGCAAAGTCGAGGAAGAGAACAAGAGACACATGGGACAAACATAATTATTTGACAATTACAAATTGAAATTTAAATCGTCGTCTAGAGTTTTCAAGGCGATGTAATCGGCGCGGGGATCATTCCAATTGCATTCATTAATCTGGTATTTCTTTGTTTGACGTTTAAATTAATCGATGGAATGTAACAATCTTATGTATAAATCATTTATGAACCGATTTTCACAATGGCTGTGATGTATAAATATAAGTCAGAGGTTGGTATTTTTGCGCGCAACTATATTAATACCGATCAGCTTACCGAATATTAAGGATAATATATTTTAATATACCCTATAAGTTCATTCACCAATTTCAGTGTTTTCAATTTGTGAAGTAGATGGGAGTATACATTCAAAATAATATATTACAATAAATGCATGGGATTCATGTAGGTTCATGCAACACGGGTGTAGACAGGATTTTTGAAACCTCAAAAAAAAAAATAAAGAAAATAGTGAACTTATTTGATAGAGGATTTCTTTCTGGAAACAAGCTATAATTAGGAAGAAAACATTGTTGAGTTGACATCTTCACAGAACACAAAAACACAACAAACCTTTAAATTGTCCCTTCAAAGGATATAGGTGGATATACGTCGACTTTTCGGTAAAAAAAGTAAGATTGAATGAACACAATTATTCTTCAAAAATTATGGTGTAAACCAGTAAAAAAGAACCCTTTTTAGATTCCATTCTTCCTATTATAACTTACAGTGTGCCATTTTAATAATCTCAGAATGTTTGATGAAAATAAATCAAAGAAGGCAACCGTCGTAGAAGAGGTGGTTAATATTTTTTAATTTAAGGCTGATGCTCTCATAGCAAACCTCTCCATCACCTCTTTTATTTTTGTATTTATTGTGTGTATTTATGTCCAATAATTAAGTTTATACTCGATTTCCAAGTTTCGTTTACAATAATTTACTATTATTACAGGTAATAAAAATGTTAAAAGTATTAATTGAATTTTATGAAGTAGAAATAAAATGGTGTGGTATTTCTTAGAATGAAGCGGAATTACATATCTTCCGTTTACTCTATGTACCAAAGTGGACTATATATGTGTATGTACATTTATAGCTGAAGACTGTTCTCCCCTTGGCGAAATCCTGCCTACGCCCATGAGCATCAATTAGTTTTATTTTTATTACTTCAATCGAACCCCGCTTAACTGTCCTCATGGGGACAGACACATCTCTGGCCGCTCCGAAGGGTATAAAAGAAAAACTATAATATTAATTTTACTCATATATACTAGATAAAAATCCAAAACTTAATATGTACATTAATATATTATTTTATGAATTTATTAGAGCAATTGGATCATTTTGTTAAAAATTGCTTTAGAAACAAAATTTAAATTAAGTGTACAAGCAGTCTTTAAGTTTTTAATAGTAGCCATAAAGTCAGGATAGTTTTCTCAGCACTTTATTTGTGCAATTACTCTTCCAGTTGATCTGGATTATATTATAATTGTTAAATTATAATTCGACAATGTAAGGGTTGTTTCTTTCATTTTTATATCTTATAT
This sequence comes from Halyomorpha halys, assembly GCF_000696795.3. Lineage (NCBI taxonomy): Eukaryota > Metazoa > Arthropoda > Insecta > Hemiptera > Pentatomidae > Halyomorpha > Halyomorpha halys. The sequence continues at coordinate 769,819 of NW_027116659.1, read as the reverse complement.
AGCTTATACAGTATAATATTAAATTATATATTCCGTTTTTAAACAAAAATATTAGCACACAAAAATTTAAAAACAATGCATTTCCTAAAATCATTAAAACAAAAAAAGAATCTAATGAATTTTAAAATGATAATTGCATCTTATGCAAATTCAATGATGTGCGCTGAAATGATTTTCTTGTGTGATCCTCACCTCTTATGTGACTTAAAAAAATAATAACAATTAAACTATCAAATAATCCACCTTAATCACCTATACAATTTTCCCAGGACATGAAGTGGTCCCACATAATTATATATATTGTTTTTATATATACGATATATATTATTTTTGTAGCATTTAATTTATGCTCATTTTTGTTGCATTATTTACTACTAGTTGTTTATCCTCACTTAGATTGGTCTAAGTGAACAAAAAAAAAAAAAGCAAACAAGGAAAATGATTTTCTATACAGAACAATTACATTGAAAGAAGAACAAGTTAACTTTAGAAGGCAAGTCCAGGAGCTTATGTCTTATAAGCTTTATGCATTGGGCTCCTGTACAATTAATAACCTGAAACATCATACGCTCCAAGTCAAGTTGCATTCGATAAGGCTGCAGATAAAGGCATGGGATGAACCAACGGATCCGCAAGATTGGCTGTACAAGATCAGGAGCGGATGGAACAAGATCTAATTAGAGAGGATGCTATCAGTGTCCTTGGCCGACCACTGAAGAAAACGGAGGATGTTTGGCAAGAAGAGCGTTGCACCGTGAAGGATGATCCGATAGTCCTGAACAACATCCATCGCCAGGATACGAACGGTTCTTGGGCTCCCCTCTGGAGGCCGCTTCTTCTCCACTGATGCAACAGGTCAATTTAGGACCTCTTTACGGTGGAGTTGCAGCATCATCAGTAATTAAGACGTTTTACTTTTACCTTTCCAGTGACGTTGAAGACGCTGCCGTTAAGACTTAATTTTGCAAAATTCTAAATTGTATACTTGCATTATAACATTTACGAAACATATTAAATTATAATTCAAAAATTTAATTAAAAGAAACAAAAAAAAATTGTCTCTCATATACATAATATATAATAATATCCTGAAAAGAGGTTATTTTAAAATCTTTGCAAGAAGATCATATTCATAGATGAAATAGAGAAAATAACTACAACAAAACGTCGAGTAGATTTTAAAAATATTGACAGATATGCTTTTTAGAATAGACTTTTTTAGTTTACAGAATTATTACCTCCATAAATTTGGTCCTTGTATTTTCTTTATGAAGTTTACACACATTGAAAATACTAAGGAGAAAGGTTTTTTAACAAAAATATGAAAATCATATTCCTAAATTCTTAACCTTAGAAGATCGAAACAACAGATCAATTGAACCTTTAGTTGACAAAATGACTAACTCCTTTCAATTAGATTTTGTATTTTCAACATTTATTCTACAACAGTTTACATTTATTTAATAGTTAAACACCGATGAAAATTTGGTTAAGTTATTATATTTCTACAATTCACCCAAGAAATGTGTAACGATAAATATTATTTAAAGTACTTTTTTGATAACTATTAAAATTGGAGTCATTCATTCTGTCAACTGAATTACTCAATTAATCGACCAAAACCATAATTATGAATATTTGACAATCGTAATCATTAAAATATTGTGACTTAGTAGAACGAAACTGAATTTTACCAATTAATCACACTATTAGTGGTACAGTAAGAAAATTAATGCAATATTTTAATTTTTTTTTTTTTACTCAAGTTATCCACCAAAGAGCGACATAGTCCCACAATGAACAAGTTGCTCCGAGATTCCTATCGCAAAGTGCGTGGTTATTACGTCCTCACAAAAAAAAAAAAAAAATCAATAACAAAAATGATGAAGCATATTCAGATTAGTAATATGTTATTTGCGCCAAATACCAACAACATTGACAAGCTGTCTATAAGTCTTTGTGTTCATAGAAAAAAAAATTAGACAACTGGTTTGATTTCATATTTTAATCAGAAAATAAAAAGTAAGAAACACTTCACCGAGATCGTACTTATTAAATCACTAAGGGGGCAGTAATCGATACGTAGACGAATAAATGGGGCAAGATGGATCTGACCGTAGCCTTAAGAGGAGAAGACGAAGACTATGTTGGGAGAAGAGACTGGAGATGCAAGGAGTTGTGATTTATATAGGCTAGTCAGGAACAAAGACCAGTTATTAGGCCCTGCGAGGCAGCAGTAATTTATAAAGCAAGATAACGTTGGGCGGTAGGTGTGTCCATTAACTGTTCCTATTTGTTTAGTTGTAGTAATAGCTGTTGGAGATTTAGTACCCGGTGCCCTATGGGATATGGCTGCAACGGGTTACCCCTGTTCTGGGCTTCGGTTTTAATTATCTTTTTTTCATGACTTATCGTCCTCTAAATCAGCAGTTGCCAACAGTTGGTCCTATCGAAAATTCTAGTTCTCTGTAAAAAAAAATTAATAATAATATAACTATTCTCATTCTAAAATAAGTGGGTGAATTTTCTTTCTTTCTTTCTTTCTTTTTTTTTTTTTTTTATGTACATTTCTTGTCTTTGATCTTTTATGTTAATTTGTACAGAAATGACTCATTTCTCGAAGGTAAGACTAATACTGGCAATGTTAAGGCTTGGAAATTGAACATTTTTGAAGATACTAAAAGCAAATTGACAGTTTTAAAATTTTGCGTTTAAAAAAAGTAAGATATATGTATTCCACCTGTTCAAGGATATATTGAAAGTGAAAAAGTGTGAAAACAAAAGTATGCGTTGTTGGAACCTTCCGCGACCCATTCTAAGGATCTCGTGGATCACCAGTCTTATTCTATTCTATTCAATTATTTTTTTTAAGGGCACCTATGCATATGATTCTGGAGCCCAATAAAATTTAGAGATAGAATTAGTGAATCCCGATGTTGGTTGTTGATTTCACCATACCAGAAGACTTCCCACAGAACACATAAATTCTAAATCAATTCAACATTTATGTACGATTTTTCATACATCACTGAGTTGGTTAAGTTTAGATTATATTTTTAGCGATTTGCTCATTAGCCAAGACGAGTTCTATGTTGCAACTCAACCAATTCCCTTTCCTAGTAACAAGTCACGCAGCCTCCCTCTGTGTTGATTCAGCATTCGACACATCAATTCCATCAATCCATAAATCCAATTAAAGTTTCCCACTATATTCCACTTTGCCCGCCTAACTCAATACGCAAAGATGGTTTTGGAATAGTGTTTCTCAACCTGTGAGAGCACGGAAGATATTGGTGTTAAATTTAAATTTGTTTACAAAATTTAAACCAGGAATGACAAAGTTTACTTATACTGCGGATTACTCCATTAAAAAAATTTTGGTATTATCTTAAATGGCATTTCCTTTTCCCTTATATAAGTTTCTAATTAATATGTAATATTAATGGCTCTAAAAAATATTTTTAAACAAGCTATAATAAAATTCTTCTAACTAATTTATTTCATAACAAATGTATAAACTCGTAATGAATTCAAGATATCAAAATTAGAAATAATAATAATCATTTAAAAACATGGAATATTCCATTACGTTCCTTCTTAAAAAAATAATTAATTTTAGAAACATTGAAAAAATACGAATAACCATATCAAGTGTCATAAGTCATAGAAAGTACGGCAGGGGTATTAAAATCGTGCTGGATTTAAGCCGAATCGTGTCTTTGAAATTAAATGTTGTGTGTGAACGGGTACATCTCCTTGTTTCTCATGAGGCTTTCTGTTTGTTTTATAATGAACTTAATGAATTACATTATAGACGTAATTTTTATATACCTTTTATTGAACAGCTATTCTGAATTAATTACTAATAATATAATTATATATGCACTTAAATTAATTATTTGAAATATGAAAAGATAAAAAAAATGTCTATATATTTAGTACTCTTACTACTTACTTAAGTCTTCTCAACCTAACTTCCGGTTTTTACCATTGGAGTAACTGCAACAATTGTTACTGTTAAACGTTATTTCAGAAATAGCTATTGAGCGTTTTTATTAAATAATATATATTAAAAACAATAAAATACGCTGTTATCAGATAGTTTTCAAAACAATTTCAGAAATAGATTTCTACATATTCTATAGTTTTAGAAATACATTTCTTTATTTTGATAATTAATTACATCGAGAAATAAATACTGGTAATAAACGCCTTAATTAATTTAATATATAGATTACATAAACAGTACTCAGGTCTACTTACCATTGTACGAAACTGAACTTATATAAAATCTTTTTTGAAGCACAATAGTAATATTTGGAGTTCATAGCTTTGCCAGCAATGTTTTATAAAAATTCTTTTCTAACAATATTTACAGCGTAGTCCCTACCTAAAAGTTATTAATAAATGAAACTCATATAATTATGTTACTGAACAGTATAGTTTTATGGAGTGGTAAGAATTAAGAATTTTATTTATCACAGTACATTGGTTGTCATCAGCCTGAATGGACAGATACCTTCGGCCGGCCCAACAAGTGGTACACAATATGACGTCACTGATGTGCGTCGGCCTTGCCCTAGGTTGCTACAGGCCTACATATCCACCAATCCGTGACGCCCTTGCTTCTTACGTCACTGTGGTCGGTCCCGCCCCTGAGTTTGTCGCCTAATGCAATCAGGTGCGTTGTTGCTCCAGTTAAACAACCTTTGTAATAATGCAATTGCTTTTGCCATGGGCCTATAGAAAATAAGTTTATTTTGTAATGACCCTTTCAATCACTCTCTCTCTCTCTCTCTCTC